>NW_026967531.1:632500-932500 GCF_028390025.1 Pseudophryne corroboree | reverse complement strand
ATTATTATTATAACAACAACAACAGAACACCACAGGCTGCTCCCCTGTATAATAATAATAATAATAATAATAATAATAATAATAATAATAATAATAATAATACACCACAGGCTACTCCCCCTGAATAATAATAACAACAGGATACTACAGGCTGCTCCCCCTGAATAATAATAATAACAACAACAAAAACAACAACAACAACAACAGGACACCACAGGCTGCTCTCCTTGTATTATAATAATAATAATAATAATAATAATAATAATAATAATAATAACAACAACAACAACAACAACAACAGCAGCAGCAACAACAAGACACCACAGGCTGCTCCCCCTGTATAATAATAACAACAACAACAACAACAGAACACCACAGGCTGCTCCACTGTATAATAATAATAATAATAATAATAATAATAATAATACACCACAGGCTACTCCCCCTGAATAATAATAACAGGATACTACAGGCTGCTCCCCCTGAATAATAATAACAACAACAACAAAAACAACAACAACAACAACAACAACAGGACACCACAGGCTGCTCTCCTTGTATAATAATAATAATAACAACAACAACAACAGCAACAACAAGACACCACAGGCTGCTCCCCCTGTATTATAATAATAATAATAATAATAATAATAATAATAATAATAATAACAACAGCAACAACAACAACAACAACAGGACACCACAGGCTGCTCCCTCTAAAAAATAATATAATAATAACAACAACAACAGTACACTACAGTCTGCTCCCCTTGTATTATTATAACAACAACAACACCACCACAGGCTGCTCCCCTGTATAATAATAATAATAATAATAATAATAATAATAATAATAATAATACACCACAGGCTACTCCCCCTGAATAATAATAACAGGATACTACAGGCTGCTCCCCCTGAATAATAATAACAACAACAACAACAACAGGACACCACAGGCTGCTCTCCTTGTATAATAATAATAATAATAATAATAATAATAATAATAACAACAACAACAACAACAACAACAACAACAGCAGCAACAACAGGACACCACAGGCTGCTCCCCCTGTATAATAATATTAATAATAATAATAATAATAATAATAATAATAACAACAACAACTGGATTGCACCAGCTGCTCCTCCTGTATAATATTAACTGGATTCCACAGGTTGCTCCTCTGGTATTATAAAAATAACAGGACACCACAGGCTGCTACTCCTGTATTATAATAATAACAGGACACCAAAGGCTGCTCCCCCTGTATAATAATAATAATAATATTATTATTTTTATCAACAACAACAACAACAACAACAACAACAACAAGACACTACTGGCTGCTCCCCCTGTATAATAATAATAATAATAATAATAATAATAATAATAATAACAACAACAACAACAACAACAACAACAACAACAACAGGACACCACAGGCTGCTCCCTCTAAATAATAATAATAATAACAACAGGACACCACAGTCCGCTCCCCCTGTATTATTATTATTATTATTATTATTATTATTATAACAACAACAACAGAACACCACAGGCTGCTCCCCTGTATTATTATTATAATAATAATAATAATAATAATAATAATAATAATAATAATAATAATAAGAAACCACAGGCTACTCCCCCTGAATAATAATAACAGGATACTACAGGCTGCTCCCCCTGAATAATAATAACAACAACAACAACAACAACAGGACACCACAGGCTGCTCTCCCTGTATAATAATAATAACAACAACAACAACAACAGCAACAAGACACCACAGGCTGCTCCCCCTGTATAATTATAATAATAATAATAAAGGACACCACAGGCTGCTCCCCATGAATAATAAAAACAGGACACTACAGGCTGCTCCCCCTGTATAATAACAATAACAACAACAACAACAACAACAACAACAACAACAGGACACCACTGGCTGCTCCTTCTGTATAATAATAATAACAACAACAACATGACACTACAGGCTACTCCCCTGTATAATAATAATAACAACAACAGGACAGAACAGGATGCTCCCCCTGTATAAAAATAATAATAATAATAATAATAATAATAATAATAAATGGACACCACAGGCTTCTACGCCTGTATACTAAGAAAAATAACAGGACACCACAGGCTGCTCCTCCTGTATAATAATAACAGGACACCAGATGCTGCTCCTCCTGTATAATAACAGGACACCACAGGATGCTCCCGCTGTCTAATAATAATAACAACAACAACAACAACAACAGGACACCACAGGCTGCTCCCCCTGCATAATAACCGGACACCACAGGCTGCTCCCCCTGAATAATAATAATAATAATAATAATAATAATAATAATAATAATAAAAGGACACCACAGGCTACTCTCCCTGTATACTAATAAAAATAACAGGACACCACAGGCTGCTCCTCCTGTATAATAACAGGACACCACATGCTGCTCCTCCTGTATAATAATAAACAGGACACCACAGGCTGCTCCCCCTGCATAAAAACCGGACACCACAGGCTGCTCCCCCTGTATAATAATAATAATAATAATAATAATAATTATTATTATTATAATAATATAATATAATATATAATATAATATAATATAATAATAATTATTATATAATAATTATTATTATACAAGGGGAGCAGCCTGTGGTGTACTGTTGTTGTTGTTGTTGTTGTTAATAATAATAATTATAATATTATTATTATTATTATACAGGAAGAGCAGCCTGTGGTATCCTGTTAATAATAATAATAATAATAATAACAGGACACCACAGGCTGCTCTACCTGTATAATAATAACAACAACAGTACACCACAGGCTGCTCCCCCTGTATAATAATAATAATAATAATAATAACAGGACACCACAGGCTGCTCCCCCTGTATTATTATTATTATTATTATACAGGGGGAGCAGCCTGTGGTGTCCTGTTATTATTATTATTATTATTATTATACAGGGGGAGCAGCCTGTGGTGTACTGTTGTTGTTATTATTATACAGGTAGAGCAGCCTGTGGTGTCCTGTTATTATTATTATTATTATTAACAGGATACCACAGGCTGCTCTTCCTGTATAATAATAATAATAATATTATAATTATTATTATTAACAACAACAACAACAACAACAACAACAGTACACCACAGGCTGCTCCCCTTGTATAATAATAATAATAATAGGATTTTAAAACCTACCGGTAAATCCTTTTCCCCTAGTCCGTAGAGGATGCTGGGGACTCCAAAAGGACTATGGGGTATAGACGGATCCGCAGGAGCTTGGGCACACTATGAAGACACTATAAAGACTTAAACTGGGTGTGAACTGGCTCCTCCCTCTATGCCCCTCCTCCAGGCCTCAGTTAGAAAACTGTGCCCAGGAGAGACGGACATTTTGAGGAAATCATTTATAATTTAAACACAGTGAGTGTTATACCAGCTCACACCACGAACATACCGCAAGACCTGGCCTTCTACAGAACACCAGCCCACGGTATGAAAACCATACCGCCATATGCTGAGAGAATATGCAACACAACCTGTGTGTTAGCCAACCAACAATAAGAAATCACATGCCATGGCATGAACAACGTCAGCCTGACAGAGAAGAAACACCACAAAGTGCCACCAAAAACAATAGCAGCAGACACCGTACGCACTGGGACGGGCGCCCAGCATCCTCTACGGACTAGGAGAAAAGGATTTACCGGTAGGTATTAAAATCCTATTTTCTCTTACGTCCTAGAGCAGTGATTTTCAACCTTTTTTTACTCGCGGCACACCGAACAATATTTTAAAACTGCCAAGGCATACCATCAGTTCCCCACAGAAAAAAACAGAAAACACAAACATTGGCCTACACAGAAAAAACAATCATATTGCTCCCTACATAAATCCTATTGCTCCCTACATAAATCCTATTACTCTCCACATGAATTATTCACATTGTTTCCCCCATAAATCTTTATTCTCCCCACATAAATAATTTTGTTCCCCACACGAGAAAAAATAATAATAACAAATATTAGCCCCTACCGGTCACCTGTCCCTCAGTGGCGGAGGTTGTTCATAGTGGAGTGCTGCGAACACTGAGCAGCGGGCGGTCGGGCAGGTGTGGATGTGGGTGGGTAAGGAAAGCTGTGGATGCAGGCAGGAACTGGAAGATGTGTGTGCCGGTGTGTGGGCTGGCTGGGTGGTGAGAAGCGGCGGCTGTGACCTATGATATCACACCACCACGTCTTCAAGGCATATGTCACGGCCGGAGCACGACTGATCCTCTAAGAAGAGCCCAGGCCAACAGTTCACTCTGAAGGTGCAGGAAGCTGCTCTGGCTCCGCGGCACACCTTGCAACTGGTCGCAGCACACTAGTTGAAAAAGCCTGTCCTAGAGGATGCTGGGGACTCCAAAAGGACCATAGGGTCAATACCAAAGCTCCATAACAGGCGGGAGAGTGCGGACGACTCTGCAGCACCGATTGAGCAAACATGAGGTCCTCATCATCCAGGGTATCAAACTTGTAGAGCTTAGCAAAGGTGTTTGAAACCCGACCAAGTAACTGCTCGGCAAAGCTAACCCGCCTAGACAACTCGGGCAACCGCCCAAAAATAACCCATCTTCCTAGTAGAAAGGTTCTCCCCCGACTTCGGTAACGGCAATCCAGCCGTAGAACTAGCACACCGAATCGTATCACAGATCCAGCAGGAAACAGACTGCAGAGACACAGGCGCCCCAAGCACGCTGGGAGTATACCGGACAAACAGAGCCTTTGTTTCCCCAAACTGAGCCCAAATGGCGACATAAATCTTCACAGCCCTGACTATATCGAGAAAGATTGAATCAGCCAATGCTGAAGTTACCACCGGCATAGAAAAAAGGCAGGTTTTTGAAAAACCCCAAAACCCTTTCGGCAGAACTACAATCTGAGTTCTCAATTCTATCCACTTGGAAGACCAAACAGGGGCTCTTGTGAGACAAAGCCGCTACTTCCGACAACCGCCTTGCGGACGCCTAAAAAGCAAAAGCATGACCACTCTCCAAGAGAAAATTTTTAACACAACCTTTAATAAAGGTTCCAATCAGTGAGACACAATAAACGCAACACCACGTCAAAAGCCCATTGTGCCGATGGGGCACAAATGGAGGTTGGATGTGCGGTACTCCTTTCACGAAAGTCTGAACTTCCGGAAAAGAGGCCAATTCTTTTTTTTTTTTATTAAGAAAATTTACAAGGCCAAAATTATCATGAAATGGAGCCTAATTGTAGGCCTGCATCCACACCTGCTTGCAAAGAACGGAGAAGAATGACTCAGCTGAAAGTCTGCCGTAGGAAGCTTCTTAGATTTACACCAAGACACATATTCACGCCAAACACGGTGTTAAGGCTTCGCCGTTACTTCTTTATTAGTCTGAAGAAGTGTGGAAATGACCTCACTGGGAAAACCCGATCGGACTAGGATATTGCGTTCAACCGCTACTCCGTCAAACGCAGCTGTGATAAGTCCTAATACACAATCGGATCTTGCTGTAACAGTTTCCTCCCGTAGAGAAAGAGGACAGGGATTTTCTATGAATAAATCTTGAAGAACTGGATACCAAGCCCTCCTTGGCTATACCGGAACAATGGGTATCGCCGGAACCTCTGTTCTTCTTACGTTAATCACCTTCAGCAGAGTGAAAGCGGAGGGGACACATAAACTGACTGAAAACCCCCAAGGTGTCACGAGGCCGTCCACTGCTATAGCTTGAGTGTCCCTTGACCTGGAACCATATTCCTGTGGTCTCTCGTTGAGGCGAGACGACAACATGCCCAATTGAGGCCCTCCTCAAAGACTTGTCACTTCATTAAAACGTCTCTATGACGACACTATTTCTCCCGGATGGAGAGCGCGTCCGCAGAGGAAATCTATTTCTCCGTCGTTTACGTCCGGAACCAAGAGAGCAAATAAAACGGTTACCAGTCTTACCACCCAGCAGAAAACTACTTCAGCTTCTGCCACTGTAGCTTCGCTTCTTGTTCCGCCCTAGCGGCTCACTTAACCACTGCTGCCAAGTCGTCTGACAGAATTAACACCGGCAGCTCACAAAGAATATGTTAGTTGAAAATAGCGCTTACTTCAAGAAAGCTTATTGTAGACAAGCTTTTCAGCTTGACCTTTTCCTCTGAAAATATTTCCCATGCAAGGACTGCTCCCCAGCCTCGGAGATCCGCACACATGTACACCAGGACCTAATCGTGAATCCCGAAGCTTCATCCCTCTAGGAAGTGAGAACTGAGGGACCTTACAGGAGTGATATCCTGGCCATTAGAATTATATTCCGATGCATGTGCCGGTGACCCCCGGACCACATTCCCAACAGGTCCCGTGAAAACCACTCTGGCATTTGACCTTCTCACCGAAAAAGGCCTCTTAGGCCGCACCCAACTTCTTCATCAATGGAACAACAGATGGATTGGTACTGCAAATCTGATCCGACTAGAGTCCTCAGACCTCTTACCACAGGAAAGCACAGAACCTCAACCGTTCAGTATCTACTCTGATACCACCTCCAACATCTGCGTCGTTGGGAACATCAGCCCTTCCCTGTGTTGAAGAACAGACAGAGAGAAATAACGATTTGCACCACTCGTTACTTGACCTCGCCTCAATCAGATGAACATCTCATTACAGAATAACAATGGATCTTACTATTTAAAGAAAACCATCACACTAGCATCACTCCAGTGAAATGGCAAAGACCATCCTGGCTATCGTTCCAGGTAATCTGAATGCGTAGAACGACGCATGTAAACTTTTTTTTTAAAACCGGGACAGGAGGACAAGGCCCTGAACCTGACGCACCTCTGATATGGCGTCGCGTATTATCTCCCCTTCCAGAGGGGAAACGGTAAGATCTATTAGGAAAACAGTGAGGGAAAACAACTGTAACTATAGACAGTCCCCTTCTGGATTCTACAAGTAACTCATGGGTTCTGGTCTATTCCCGGACTAACTGAAAAGTAGTAGACGAGTCCCCACCGGAGTGGGGTCCAGGCGGGTAGACTCAGCCCATGTGGTGGATGTTTGAGAAACAGAACACAACATCCGCTTCTGCGAACCTACCAAGGCTGCAGAACACTTACCTTTCACCCTCCACTGTCTGCACAGAAAAGGAAAAAATAACGGTATCGAACTAGTTAAAGGGACTGCATCCCACAACAGAATGCGTCACCAACCGTTGTGAGGGAATCTAACTCACCAAATTAGATTTATCAGCAGTATCCGCCGAGATTGACTGAACTGAGGCCTCCCCAAACAGCGGCACACCGTCCCAGGGAAAAAACTCCAGTATCTCTCGGAGTTAGCCTCTGCCTTTCCCCGGCCACCTCCTGTATACACACTGCAGCCTGCCGCGATGTACAGAGAAGACCCAACATAAGGAAAATCCCCTATCTCTGCAGGATAATTCTATCGGATGTCCTTCTGAATATAAACACTCCCTCCTGTGCATGTAATGCAAATAAGTCCAAAGAATAGAAATAAAATATCACTTAGCTTCCTGTATACGATCCTTCGTGGCAGGACGCCGTGTCGACCAGGAGTTGACTTTCACAGTATTCTATCCGCCACGGGAAAAGAATAAACATTCGGACTCCTTGAGAGGACAGGAGACCCACTCGTCATTGTCGACCTAGAGCTTTATCAACAGAGCGACCAGCACATGAGAAAGAATACAATTACTGCAGCATTCATTATAAATCATAAGATGAATACACATGATGTAATACACATATACACACATATCCCACCTATAGATACATATTGTCACAACTGAGGGCTGATGACCGTGACTGGGAGCCTCAGTTGTAGGAACTGACGGGTACTAGAATTTAGGAGGAGCTATGGGACTCCTGGAAATGCGTATTGACAGTAGCAATGAATGCCCGAGGGCGTGACCACGACAACTGGAATTGCCTTAAGTGCTTTTATTAAATAAAAAGTCAAATAACGTGCAAAAGAATAATAGAAAGTCACAAGTGATAATTAGGTGCACAACTGGTTAAGACCAGGAACCTGGAATATGGAGGAAAGTTCTGTAAACAATAAATGAAGCTAGGGTTCGCTGGAAGATGAGAAACGAAACTGGGGTTTGTAGGTAAATGAGGAAAGAAGCTGGAGTGCGCTGGTAACTGAGGAATGAAGGATGGCTACTGGAAAGCCAAAGTTCAAATGCAGGAAACAGAGTAGACTATAGAGGGTTAATCACTGGAGAGTCAGGTTACACTGCAGAGTGTAATCACCAGGGAAGTCAGGCTGAACTGCAGAGTGGAATCGCAGGAGAGAGTCTGTAGTGAAGCTTGCAGGTTGGAAACACTGAAGACAATTGAAGCACTGACCATCTTTTGGGAGCCGGGACAGGATATTTATACCTGCTGCATAGCAGGGATTGGTCTGACAATTATGACAAGGCTCCAGCATTGTCAGCACTGTGGATAGGAGGAATAATGTCTAGTGTTCATTCTAGCACCTTGCGCCTTTCAAAATCCATGCAGTTCCTCTTTCCTGCCTCGGGTGTCGCTCTCTGCTCTGGTGCTTCTCAGCACACTATGATCTGGTACTCAGTGCTGTGATACAGACCTGTGTGTGCTGAGAAGCACCAGAGCAGAGAGCGACACCCCAGGCAGGAAAGAGGAACTGCACAGGACTTGAAAGGTGCAGGGTGCTAGAATGAACACTAAATGTCATGTGACTGGAGTCTAACATGGCTGCCCCCATGAACACACACAGAAGGGGAATTAAGTACTGTGAAACATGTAGTAATGGCGGCGGAGGCCGCAACAGCAGTACTTCATGCGCCCAGACGCCACAGGGACAGGAGTGACAGCAGAGGCAGATGGATGACGTGCATCCAGAAGGGAAAATGGAGTCTCAGTACCCGGATCGTGACACATATAAGATACATATAAGCGGATTGTCCGGAACCTTCGGGACCCAAATGACATTAATGTGTTCTGAATGTGTATGACCATGTACTGAATGCCCCAGTTGTGGATCTGACAGGAAACCTTATAGTCGACAGAAAACCTAGCAATCGTCGACAGCAGGGAGTAGTAACCAGGCAAAATAACATTCTTACGACCCCGAGGGGTCCGAGGGAAGTATACATTTATCATTTTAACAACATTCCCCCACAAATACTACCATGTCTGTGCTCGAGCTACAGGCTCATGGAAGCGAATCATATTAAATACATATATATATATACATACATACATACAGGTATAAGTTAGTTACAGCATGTCAATTTACACCCAGTAATAACAGTTGGTGCCGACAGGGTCACCCACCTACTACTGTGTCTCCCATACCGTGTTACTATGAACAAGTATAGCACAACCGATCTGTTGACTCAGTATCTACAGTAACAAGCACCAAACAGGCGTCGACGATGCCGACAATGAACCCCAGAGGCGTTTGTGACAGAACATTCACACATGTCGACACAAGTGTATATCTGACAGGGAACACACAGAGTATACACAACCATGAGTACATGCCCATTTCCAAATCAAATAGTGTTATACATTCCTACACAACACTAACAGTATGTGCCCCCCCTTGTTTGTGCTATACACATGTGTTGGCGGGGACATTGAGGAAAAATGGCGCTGTATCTAGCTGTGATGGCTAAGCCACGCCCCTTATCGGGGCGCGGTTGCCCGTTATATTATAACCGTTATATGCAGGCAGGGGACCATATACAGTGGCTACCCACTGTATATGTGCTCTGGAAGTAAAACATACTGTCCAGGGCCCCCCCCCCGCGCCCTGCACCCGATACCAGCCAGCGGGACCGATGCGATATGCTGGCGGGGGTAGCGGACACGGTGCCCGAAACCGAAGAACATCTTAAGCCAGCCTAAAAAAGAGCCTCAGTAACTTGCTGCCCAGGGCGCACCCCCCCCCCCCCCCCCAGCGCCCTGCTCCCTGTGAGTGCGTTGGTGTGTGGGAGCACGGAGCGCAGCGCGACCTGTTACCTCCGTTACTGAAGTCTTCTGCCGTCACTGAAGTCTTCTGTTCTTCTCATACTCACCCGGCTTCTTTCTTCTGGCTTCTGTGAGGGGGGTGACGGCGCGGCTCCGGGAACAAGCAGCTAGGC
The DNA here is from genome assembly GCF_028390025.1 of Pseudophryne corroboree. Lineage (NCBI taxonomy): Eukaryota > Metazoa > Chordata > Amphibia > Anura > Myobatrachidae > Pseudophryne > Pseudophryne corroboree. The sequence goes on along the minus strand of NW_026967531.1, from coordinate 922,332 downwards.
GCACCAAGTGATCGAACCCTCTGGAGCTAATGGTGTCCAGTAGCCTAAGAAGCAGAGCCCTTGAACTAAGACGTAGGTCTGACTTCTCTCCCCTCACTCCCACGATGCAGGGAGCCTGTAGCCAGCTGGCCTGCCTGAAAATAAAAAACCTAACAAAAGTCTTTTTCCAGAGAAACTCAGTAGAGCTCCCCTAGTGTGTGTCCAGTCTCTCCTGGGCACAGAATCTAACTGAGGTCTGGAGGAGGGGCATAGAGGGAGGAGCCAGTTCACACCCAGTTTAAGTCTTTATAGTGTGCTCAAGCTCCTGCGGATCCGTCTATACCCCATGGTCCTTTTGGAGTCCCCAGCATCCTCTAGGACATAAGAGAAAATAATAATAATAATAATAATAATAATAACACGACACCACAGGCTCCTCCTCCTGTATAATAATAATAATAATAATAATGCTGCTTCCCCTGTATAATAATATTATTATTATTATTATTATTATTAATAATAATCTAATAATAATAATAATAATAATAATAATAATAATAAAGGACACCACAGGCTACTCCCCCTGAATAATAACAGGACACTACAGGCTGCTCCCCCTGTATTATAATAATAATAATAATAATAACAACAACAGGACACCACAGGTTTCTCCCGCTGTATTATAATAACAACAACATGACACTACAGGCTACTCCCCCTGTATAATAATAACGAGTTTTATGGTAAGAACTTACCTTTGTTAAAACTCTTTCTGCGAGGTACACTGGGCTCCACAAAGATAGACATAGGGGTGTAGAGTAGGATCTTGATCCGAGGCACCAACAGGCTGAAAAGATTTGACTGTTCCCAGAATGCACAGCGCTGCCTCTCTATAACTCCGCCTCCCTGCACAGGAGCCCAGTTTTTAGTTAACCAGCCCAATGCAGTAGCAGGAAAAGAGACGACAAAGGTTAGTAGCCACATACACCAAACTCGTTTTCTGCTGCGGGATACACTGGGCTCCACAAGGATAGACATAGGGGATGTCCTAAAGCAGTTCCTTATGGGAGGGGACGCACTGTAGCGGGCACAAGAACCCTGAACGTGTTCACTGAGGACCACGTAGCCGCCTTGCACAATTGTTCAAGGGTCGCACCACGGCGGGCCACCCAAGAAGGTCCAACAGACCGAGTAGAATGGGCCGTAATATGAGCAGGAGCTAACAGACCAGCCTTCACATAAGCATGTGCAATCACCATTCTAATCCATCTGGCCAAAGTTTGCTTGTGAGCAGGCCAGCCCTGTTTGTGAAATCCAAACAGCACAAAAAGAACATCAGATTTCCTAATAGAAGCAGTTCACTTCACATAGATACGGAGAGCCCATACCACATCCAAAGACCGCTATTTGGGAGACAGATCAGGAGAAACCCGTGCCGGAACCACAATCTCTTGGTTAAGGTGGAACGAAGAAAACACCTTAGGTAAATATCCGGGACGAGTCCTAAGAACCGCCCGATCACGGTGAAATATCAGTTATGGGGAACTACAAGACAGGGCACCCAAATCAGACACTCTTATAGCTGAAGCAATAGCCAGCAGAAACACCACCTTAAGGGAAAGCCCCTTAAGATCAGCTGAACCAAGAGGTTCAAAAGGAGACTCCTGTAGCGCCTCCAAAACCACTGACAAGTCCCAAGGAGCCACAGGCGGGACGTAGGGAGGTTGGATACGCAACACACCCTGAGTAAAGGTATGCACATAGGGTAAAGTTGCAATTTTTCTCTAAAACCACACCGACAAGGCAGAAATTTGAACCTCGAGGGAGGCCAGGCGCAGGCCTAAGTCCAGGCCCTGCTGAAAAAAAGCCAACAACTTGGCTATACTAAATTTGGAAGCGTCATAATCATTAGAAGTGCACCAAACAAAGTAATAATGCCAGACTCTATAGTAAACCGAGCCGAAGCCGGTTTCCGGGCCTGCAACATAGTTTGAATGATTGCCTCAGAAAACCCTTTAGCCCTTAAGACGGAAGCTTCAAGAGCCACGCCGTCAAAGACAGCCGGGCTAGGTCCTGGTAGACACAGGGGCCCTGAACGAGGAGATCTGGGTGTTGTGGAAGTAGAATTGGACGCTCTGACGATAAGCCCTGCAGGTCTGAGAACCAGTGCCATCTGGACCACGCTGGAGCTATGAGAAGCAGAATTCCTCTTTCTTGCTTGAACTTCCGAATTACCCTGGGCAGGAGTGACATCGGAGGGAACGCGTACGGCAGCCGAAACCTCCACGGCACCGCCAGCGCATCCACGAATGCTGCTTTAGGATCCCTTGTCCTTGCTCCGAAGACCGGAACCTTGTGATTGTGTCGAGACGCCATCAGATCCACGTCTGGAAGGCCCCACTTTTCCACTAGTAGTTGAAACACTTCTGGATGGAGACCCCACTCGCCGGCATGTACGTCCTGACGACTGAGAAAGTCTGCTTCCCAATTCAGGACCCCCGGAATGAATATTGCAGATATGGCCGGTATATGGCCGTTCTGCCCAATGTAGAATCCGTGAGACTTCCTTCATTGCCAAGCGGCTTCGAGTGCCGCCTTGATGATTTATGTAAGCCACTGTGGTGGCGTTGTCTGACTGAACTTGAACAGGACGGTTCTGAATTAAATGCTGGGCCAGGCTCAATGCATTGAAGACCGCCCGCAATTCCAGAATGTTGATCGAGAGGAGAGATTCCTCCTTGGTCCACCGACCCTGAAGGGAGTGTTGCTCCAGTACCGCGCCCCAACCCCTTAGCCTGGCATCTGTCGTCAACAAGACCCAGTTGGAGATCGAGAATGGACTTCCCCAGCACAATTTTTGGTCTTGGAGCCACCATAGCAGCAACAGACGGACCTCCGGAGTCAATGAGATCATGTGAGACCTGATCCAGTGAGGCAGGCCGTCCCACTTGGCTAGAATCAGCTTCTGGAGGACGTGAGAATGGAATTGAGCATACTCCACCATGTCAAATGCTGATACCATGAGGCCCAGCACCTGCATCGCCGAATGTATCGACACTTGCGGACGAGAAAGGAAGCAACGAATCCTGTCCTGAAGTTTCAGGACTTTCTCCTGAGATAAGAACAACCGCTGGTTGTGAGTGTCCAATAGCGCTCCCAGGTGCACCATGCTCTGAGCAGGGACCAGGGAGGATTTCTTCCAGTTGATGAGCCACCCATGGGCTTTTAGAAACTGGACAGTCATATCCAGATGACATAGGGTAATTTCTTGGGAATTTGCAAGGATTAACAAGTCGTCCAGATACGGCAGTATCCTGACCCCTTGACGTCGGAGTACCACCGTCATTACCGCCATAACTTTGGTGAAGACTTGCGGAGCCGTTGTTAAACCAAAAGGTAACGCCCGAAACTGGTAATGGAGGTTGCCAATCACAAACCTCAGGAATTGCTGATGTGATGCTGCTATAGGAATATGCAGGTAAGCATCCTGTTTATCCAGGGAGATCATGTAGCCCCCAGGTTCCAAGGCCAGAACTATAGAGCGAAGGGTTTCCATACGGAACTTGGAAACCGTCACAAACCTGTTCAATGCCTTGAGGTTGAGAATGGGCCGGGAGGACCCATTCGGTTTCGGGACTAGAAACAGCGGAGAATAGTATCCCCGGCACCTCTGCACAAGAGGCACCTGTACTACGACTCCTGTATCCAGGAGGGTCTGTACCACCCAATGTAGAGTGTATGCCTTTGTCTGGTCCAACGGGATGTCTGTCCAGCAAAATCGATGAGGGGGTCGGTTTTTGAAGGCTATGGCGTAACCTCGAGTGACGACTTCCCGTACCCAGGCATCTGAAGTGGTCTTCAACCATTCCTGGGTATAGCCTATAAGCCGGCCCCCCACCCTGGGATCCCCCAGGGGGAGCATCACGCGGCAGGCTTATCAGTCTTGGAAGCTGGCTGACGGGCCGCCCAGGCTCTTTTGGGCTTTGGCTTACCAGGTTTGGAAGTGCGGGCCTGCTTGTTGTACGCCTGACCTTTTGCTTTACCTGAAGGATGAAATGGGCAAAAGTAAGTACCCTTAGACTTCGAGACAGAAGAAGGAGCGGTACTTGGCAGACAGACGGTTTTGGCAGTAGCCAAGTCAGCCACAATCTTATTTAAGTCCTCCCCAAACAGAATATCTCCCTTAAAAGGCAGTACCTCCAGGGTTTTTCTAGAGTCCAGATCCACAGACCAGGATCTCAGCCACAAAATCCAGCGAGCCATGACTGATGTAGTAGAGGCCTTGGCTGCTAGGATACCGGCATCAGAAGCCGCCTCTTTGATATATCGAGAAGCTGTGACAATATATGACAAGCATTGTCTAGCATGGTCAGAGGAGATTTCAGCATCTAACTCCAAGGCCCATGCTTCAATAGCCTCTGCAGCCCATGTTGCTGCAATAGTGGGCCTTTGTGCAGCACCCATGAGGGAGTAAATAATCTTCAGACAACCCTCCACACGTTTATCCGTAGGCTCCTTTAGAGACGTGACAGTAGTGACAGGTAGAGCTGAGGAAACCACCATCCTAGCCACATGTGAGTCTACTGGAGGAGGCGTTTCCCAATTCTTAGACAGCTCTGGCGCGAGGGAATAGCGAGCCAGCATCTTCTTTTGAGGAACAAACTTCGTACCCGGGTTTTCACAGAATTCCTGATGTATATCCACACTGCTGCTGCCCTTGTAGTCTTCACTTTTTCTTCAAAAAAGCTCTTCTTTGGGCTGCCTTGAGCAGCCCCCCTGTAACGTGCCTGCTATCTGCAGAAGCAACTACAAAACTGAGCTCCTGTGCAGAGAGGCAGGAGGCGGCGCTGTGCATTCTGGGAACAGTCAAAGCTTTTCAGCCTGTTGGTGCATCGGATCAAGATCCTACTCTACACCCCTATGTCTATACTTGTGGAGCCCAGTGTACACCGCAGCAGAAAATAATAATAATAACAACAACAACAACAACAACAACAACAAGACACCACAGGATTCTCCCCCTGTATAATAATAACATGACACTACAGGCTACTCCCCCAGTATAATAATAATAATAATAATAATAATAAAAAGGACACCACAGGCTGCTCCCCCTGTATAATAATAAAAATAACAGGACACCAAAGGCTGCTTTTCCTGTATAAAAATAACAGGACACCACAGGATGATCCAGCTGTATAATAATAATAATAATAATACTAACCGCATGGACACCACTGGCTGCTCCCCCTGCATAATAACAGGACACAACAGGCTGCTCCACCTGTATAATAAAAATAACAGGACACTACAGGCTGCTCCCCCTGTATAATAGTAATAACAGGACACTACAGGCTGCTCCCCCTGTATAATAATAACAACAACAACAACAACAACAACAGGACACGGTTGCGTCTATATCGGAGTGGCAGAAGGGGACTTGTGACGTACCTAGACACATCACCAGGGGGAGGAGCTCCGGCCGAACAGGGTACCCTAAAAGAACGCTCGCCACACTTCGGGCTCGCTTCGCTCGCCTCCTGATTACTAAATGTAATACTATCCCGCTGGCCAAGCTCCTCCCCCTTGTGTCGTGACTCCTCCCCCAGACGGAAAAGGTCACTTAGCCCACTTGATTTTAGCATCTACCAACAGGACACCACAGTCTGCTCCCCCTGTATAATAATAATAACAGAACACCACAGGCTGCTCGTCCTGTATAATAATAATAACAGGACACCACAGGCTGCTCCTCCTGTATAATAATAATAACAGAACACCACAGGCTGCTCGTCCTGTATAATAATAATAATAATAATAATAATAATAACTGGACACCACAGGCTGCTCCTCCTGTATAATAACAATAACAGGACACCACAGGTTGCTCCCTCCGTATAATAATAATAATAACAACAGGACACCACAGGCTGCTCCCCCTGTATAGTAATAATAACAGGACACCACAGGCTGCTCCTCCTGTGTAATAATAATAATAGGACACCACATGCTGCTCCCCCTGTATAGTAAGACGCCATTACCTGATCTCCACGGACACTGGGAGGCTGCAGCAGTCGATGAAAACTCACTTCCTGTATGTGGAACGCACAGTACGGAAGTAAGTTGGAACGCACAGGCAGGAAGTAGGGCATGATTGGCAAAGGCGGCTTTCTAGTTACTGGCCCCTCCCCTACTACACCCCGCCCATAGCCCCGCCCTTTGCAATGAGTATTACAATACATGTACTCAGTGCAGGAGGCCGGCGGCCATTTTCTTGTAGACCAGTCCGGCAGCAGCAATAGGTTCCCTGGCAGTGTAGTGACGTCAGAAGCGGCGGCCATTTTCCCTGGTCTGAGCTCCGCCTTCCTTCTATCATTCCCACAAGGCAGCAGGAGCAGAGAGCAGCCATTGCTGTGTCGGTTGGTTCTATATCGGAGGGGCTGAAGGGACCTTGTGACGTTTGAGGGGAGGAGCTACGTCACCAGGGGGAGGAGCTACGGGCGAACAGGGTACCCGAAAAGTACCCTCGCGGGCTCGCTTCGCTCACCACCTAATTACTAAAGGTAATAGTTGGTGGCGTGGATAGTAGAGGAACTATCCCGCTGGCCTAGCTCCTCCCCCTTGCGTCGTAACTCCTCCCCCTTACGGAAAAGGTCCCTTAGCCCACTTGATTCTAGCATCTACCTTGCTGTGTCTGGCAGTAGGTAATGATATTATTATTATTATTATTCTATAGGCTGAGCAGCTCTGGTGTCAGGTTCTGTACTACAGGGGGAGCAGCCTCTGGTGCCTTGTTATAGTGCAGCTGGAGCAGCCTCTGGTGCTGCATTATCCCTGTACAGGTGGCTGACACTCTAGTGTCCTATTACTGTAATACAGGTAGCGCAGACCCCGGTATTACCGTAATACAGGTGGCGCAGACCCCGCCGTTACCGTAATACAGGTGGCGCAGACCCCGCCGTTACCGTAATACAGGTGGTGCAGACCCCGCCGTTACCGTAATACAGGTGGCGCAGACCCCGCCGTTACCGTAATACAGGTGGCGCAGACCCCGCCGTTACCGTAATACAGGTGGCGCAGACCCCGGTGTTACCGTAATACAGGTGGCGCAGACCCCGCCGTTACCGTAATACAGGTGGCGCAGACCCCGCCGTTACCGTAATTCTATACACCTGACATTACAGGTGTTCTGTCCTTTGTCATTGTGCTGTACAGGGGGAGCGGCCTGTGTTGTCATAATATACAGGAGGAGCAGCCTGTGTTGTCATAGTATACAGGAGGAGCAGCCTGTGTTGTCATAGTATACAGGGGTAGCATCCTGTGCTGTCATAATAGACAGGAGGAGCAGCCAGTGGTGTCCTATTATTATTATTATTATTATTATTATTATGCAGGGGGAGCAGCCAGTGGCATCCAGTTATTATTGTACAGGAGGAGCAGCCTGTGGTGTCCTGTTATTATAATACAAGGGAAGCATTATTTTTATTATTATACAGGGGGAGTAGCCTGTGGTGTGCAGTTGTTGTTGTTAATAATATTATTATTATTATTATTATTATTATACAGGTGAGCAGCCTGTGGTGTCCTGTTATTATTATTATTATTATTATTATTATTATTATTATACAGGAGGAGCAGCCTTTGTTGTCCTATTATTATTATAAAGAAGGAGTAGCTAGTGATGTCCACTTATTATTATTATACAGGGACAGCTGCATGTGGTGTCCTGTCATTATTATTATACAGGGGAAGCAGGCTGTGGTGTCCTGTTATTATCAGTATACAGTGGGAGCAGCCTGTGGTGTCCTGTTGTTGTTGTTATTGTTGTTATTATTATACAGAAGGGAGCAGCCTGTTCTGTCCTATTATTACTTTTATTATTATTATTATTATTTTGCAGAGGGAGCAGCCTGTGGTGTCATTTTATTATTACTATAAAGGGAGAGCAGAATGAGGTGTCCTGTTGTTATTAGTATTATACAGAGGGAGCAGGTTTTTGTGTATGGGTATTATTATACAGGGACAGCAGCTTGTGTCCTGGTATTATTATTATTCATTGGGAGTGGTGGTGATGTCACAGTGACATCACTTATATCTATATTAATAATACAGACATGACGAGATGTGAGGGGGGTCTGGGAGTGTCACAGTGAAATCACATATAGCTATAGTAATAATACAGGGACATGACTGGGGAGGTGAGGGGTTCTGGGAGCGTCACAGTGACATCACTTTTATCTATAGTAATAATACAGGGACATGACTTGGGAGGTGAGAGGATCTGGGAGTGTTACAGGGACATCACTTATATCTATAGTAATAATACAGGGACATGACTGGGGAGGTGAGGGGATCTGGGAGTGTCACAGTGAAATCACGAATATCTATAGTAATAATACAGGGACATGACTGGTGAGGGGATGTTGGAAGGACACAATGATTTCACTTATATCTACAGTAATAATACAGTGACATGACTGGGGAGATGAGGGGGTCTGGGAACATCACAGTTACATCACTTATATCTATAGTAATAATACAAGGACATGACTGGGAAGGTGAGGGGATCTGGGATTGTCACAGTGAAATCCCGAATATCTATAGTAATAATACAGGGACATGACTGGGGAGGTGAGAGGATCTGGGAGTGTCAGAGTGACATCACATTTCTTTTTCATCCACTAGGGGGCTCTGGTGTACTCTTGGGATATGGACGTTGCGATAGCAGGGATAGGCACATTTAAATATTTAAATGTGTAACCCACCTTCCCCTCCATACTCCCAAGATGCCTCAGTGTTTTTTGTGTCCTTCACCAGGGAAGGTTGCATCCTGGAGTAATTTCTGGGTTTACTATTAATTTTTCGAAAGATTTTTTCTTTCATCAATCACACTTCCCAGCTTATTAAGAAGCGTGGGTCCGGGAGTGTGTGCTGCTATTGTGCAGCAAAGGCTTGTTGGTGCTTAGACAGAGAAGACCCGCTATAGACCTTCATCAGCGGTAGCTGATTCAGCCATGGCTGCAGGAGCTGGACGGAGCTTAGAGAGAAGACCCGTTGGAGTCTCCACATTACACTGAGGTAAGGAGTGGGCGGTCAGCTTATGCCGCTCCATTGGGCCAGCTTGTTGCTGTGATAGTGGGGTAGTCAGATCCTTCTGCCGCCCCTCCGTCTGCGGGGAACGTGTTTTGCATGAGCTGCTTACTAAGGTATAGCTTTACTGGCTCAATCTCCCCCGCTTCCCGGCTCCCACCAGCGGTCAGACACATACTGCCACTGGGCACCTGTGTCTCTCCGCACCTGCCCGCTCCCCGGCACCCGGCAGCGCAGCTCCAAACAGCACTGCCGCTTGCCTCTACAATCTGCCCCTCTAGACAACTGGGAAGCGGCTTCCAGCAGAGGTCAAATAATGCTGCCGCTGGGCACCTGTCAGGCTACATCTCGTGGCTCCCAGCAGTGGACATATCACACTGCCGTTGCTGGGCACCCATCACATCTACCCCGCTCTCCAGCTTCCACAAGCGCACAGACCACGGTGGGTAGCTGCTGCTTCTGCAGGGCACCGTCACTCAGAGCCGGTGCTTGGTATATAATGCGGGGGGGGGGCATGGAAGAAGCTAGGCGCGGATTACTGCTTTAAGCATTGGGGGAGGTCATGGTGGTCCATAGTTCAGCGGTTCCCCTAAATATAAGGGATGGTGGCCAGGGCTATAAGGGACAGAACATGCTATTAAGCATATGTTATTAGTGCTTTTGGGGGTGCATAGGTTTTACATCTAGGGTATAGTCAGTTGTCTATAGGGTATAGTCAGTTCACACAAATGTTACACACCTACTTCCTGCTTCTTCCTACAGCAATATGTCCGTCCTACAACACACGGCCACTGGAGGGAGCAGGGGTGTTTAGTAGGTGGCACAGTGACCATCATAGATTTCCTCTATAACACAGTGTGGTGCACACGGTATTATAGACACTACAGTTATTTTCACTGAGTTGTGCGGACGTTGTCTCACTGTATTATTGTCTGTCTGTCTGCATGACAATATGAGAAACAGCAGCTTGTCTGTGATAACGGAGAGAATGCCTGATTTGCAGTCAGAGTTGTCCACTGCACAAAAAGACCGTGAGGCGGCTAAGTCTGATTCACGGGTAATACCGTGTGAGCAGCCAATGTGGGCTCAGGATGTTTCTAGAACTTTGCTGGGTTACAAAGTCCATGTATAGTTCAGTTTCTAAGAATGGTCATCGTTTGTCTCATAATTGTCACAATCCTGACTGTAGGTTTATATTTGGTGACTTACCCCTGCCATCTGTCCTGGATCCTGTGTCTTTTCACTCACGGAGTTAAACAGCTTGTCAGCACTATGAGTATTCCTGAGTTCTCTGCCTGAGAGGTAATCAGCTCCACCTGTGGTGGTCTCCTGTGTGAGGCTGAATTCAGTAATCTAAAAGCAAGCATCCTGTGTTTTGCAGAAGTCCAGGCTTCAGTGTTCTCTTGGCCTGCTAGGCCTCATTCTACATTACAGCCTTGGCTAGAGTAGTCACATGTCAGTGACATCACCTAATCCTGCCCACCAATCATCAAGGACCAGGAAGTATAAATCAGGAGGCTGAGTTACAATCTGGGCCAGTTCCTTGTGTCACATACAGCCTTGTGTGAGTCTGAAAAGCTGAGCTCCCTAAAGGTAACCTTTGTACCTAAGTTCCTGTGGAAACTCTGTTCCCTTGTTACCGTATGGTTTACCTTTGTGTTGCCATTGATTTCACCATTTCCCTGAGTCTCAATGTAAAGGCACAGCTGCAGTGTTTTGTCTTAAAGGCACAGTACAGAATTCCGTGTTCTCCACTAATACCACAGTTGTCGTGTTTCAGTTTTACTACTGTTGTAGTTGGGATCTCCAGAGCTCAGTACCTCCGTGCCTCAGCACCTCCGTGCCTCAGCACCTCCGTGCCTCAGTACCTCCGTGCCTCAGTACCTCCGTGCTTCCAGCACCTCCGTGCCTCAGTACCTCCGTGCTTCCAGCACCTCGTGCCTCAGTACCTCAGTACCTCCGTGCTTCCAGCACCTCCGTGCCTCAGCACTTCCGTGCCTCAGTACCTCCGTGCTTCCAGCACCTCGTGCCTCAGCATCTCCGTGCTTCCAGCATCTCCGTGCCTCAGTACCTCCGTGCTTCCAGCACCTCGTGCCTCAGTACCTCAGTACCTCCGTGCTTCCAGCATCTCCGTGCCTCAGTACCTCCGTGCTTCCAGCACCTCGTGCCTCAGTACCTCAGTACCTCCGTGCTTCCAGCACCTCCGTGCCTCAGCACTTCCGTACCTCAGTACCTCCGTGCTTCCAGCATCTCCGTGCCTCAGTACCTCCGTGCTTCCAGCACCTCGTGCCTCAGTACCTCAGTACCTCCGTGCTTCCAGCACCTCCGTGCCTCAGCACTTCCGTGCCTCAGTACCTCCGTGCTTCCAGCACCTCCGTGCCTCAGTACCTCCGTGCCTCAGTACCTCCGTGCTTCCAGCACCTCGTGCCTCAGCATCTCCGTGCTTCCAGCACCTCGTGCCTCAGCATCTCCGTGCTTCCAGCATCTCCGTGTTTCAGTACCTCCGTGCCTCCACGCACCTCAGTGTCTCCACGCACCTCAGTGCCTCCACGTACCTCCGTGCCTCCACGCACCTCAGTGTCTCCACGCACCTCAGTGTCTCCAAGCACCTCAGTGTCTCCAAGCACCTCAGTGTCTCCAAGCACCTCAGTGTCTCCAAGCACCTCAGTGTCCCCAAGCACCTCAGTGTCCGCAAGCACCTCAGTGTCCGCAAGCACCTCAGTGTCCGCAAGCACCTCAGTGTCTCCAAGCACCCCGTTAGCACAATTATACCTGGTATTCTTCACTGATTCATCAGTGCCTTTCCAGTTCTGTCTTTCAGGAGACCTTCAGCATGCCTCCTGTCTGCCGACCTAATCCTGCATGAGGAGAATCTAGATTCGGCCATCTCTGCTGCGGTTCCTCTTCCCAGTCACCGGAGGAAACCCTGAGTCCACAGCATTTCTGAACCAGGTCAGTGGTAGTATTCACATAATCCTCCAGTCGCCCGCACAGACTTCACTACACCGGGTTCACAAAAACCTCAGTCATGACAGTAGGAACTGGCCACATGGACCCGGCCGAAAGTGTTAGTCTGACGCATGACCTCCTAAGCAATATTGCAGGACGCTTGGAAGGTCTGGAGTCGACTCAGCATCGATTGGCACAGTGTCTGCAGCGGAATTCGTCCTCCAGTGATTCTATGACCTTCTGCTCTAAGACTCCTGACCAACTGCAGATTTTCTACCAGATGTTACTACAGTTACAAGAACTTTTGCCTAGTATTCTCTCTGTGATGCCTGATCTCTTCAGGAATACTACCAACGTTGTTGATCCTGTTTTGTCCCATCCAGTTAATAGAGTCTCTTCCTCTGCGCAAGGGAAAGTTTTTCATCAGAGCTATCCACGGCCCAAGCTCTCTGAAGCTGAACGTCAGCGGCGTAAGGAGCTACATCTCTGTCTTTACTGTGGAAATTCTGGTCATTTTGTTAAAGACTGCATTCTTCGCAAGCCAGGTAATAGTGACAAATCTCAGTATCATAGTGCTCATGTCTACAAGTCATCCACAGTATCCGATTCTTCTGCTGCTGACGGGGGTATCAAGAAGGCTACTCTTCTGAGAGAGACTCAAATTTATGACTGGGGTCCGGTGGTTAAAAGACCTTATCCCAAGTTGGGTGTCCAGAGAAGAATGTTCAAGCCATTTACAGTCACAGAGGAGTCCGTGTCCACAGCCCCAGGAGGGGCGTCTTCAGAGCGTCCAGCCCCAGGAGGGGCGTCTTCAGAGCGTCCAGCCCCAGAGAGTCTTCAGAGTGCTGCCCAGCCAGTGAGTCTACAGAGTGCTGCCCAGCCAGTGAGTCTACAGAGTGCTGCCCAGCCAGTGAGTCTACAGAGTGCTGCCCAGCCAGTGAGTCTACAGAGTGCTGCCCAGCCAGTGAGTCTACAGAGTGCTGCCCAGCCAGAGATTCTACAGAGTGCTGCCCAGCCAGAGATTCTACAGAGTGCTGCCCAGCCAGAGATTCTACAGAGTGCTGCCCAGCCAGAGATTCTACAGAGTGTTGCCCAGCCAGAGATTCTACAGAGTGCTGCCCAGCCAGAGATTCTACAGAGTGCTGCCCAGCCCCGTGAAGAGGGGGCTCTTGCCTCAGCCCAGCCCCGTGAAGAGGGGGCTCTTGCCTCAGCCCAGCCCCGTGAAGAGGGGGCTCTTGCCTCAGCCCAGCCCCGTGAAGAGGGGGCTCTTGCCTCAGCCCAGCCCCGTGAAGTGGGGGCTCTTGCCTCAGCCCAGCCCTGTGAAGAAAGGGCTCAGCCCGTCCCGGTTCCAGCCGGTCCAGCAATACTCCAGGCCCTGCCTGGTCAGTCCGTCCCGGTTCCAGCCGGTCCAGCAATACTCCAGGCCCTGCCTGGTCAGTCCGTCCCGGTTCCAGCCGGTCCAGCAATACTCCAGGCCCAGCCTGGTCAGTCCGTCCCGGTTCCGGCCGGTCCAGCAATACTCCAGGACCAGCCTGGTCCGTCTCCTTTGGCTCCAGCCAATCCAAGTATCCTCGGATCCAATCCAGTCCTACTCGTCCAGCCAAAGCTTTCTTCAGTTTCATCCTCTAAGCTTTCGTCTGATGGTTTTCCACCTATTTACTTTGATGGAGATTTATTGCAATATGCCGCTCTGGTTGAACAATTTCTCTCTCGGATGGAGTCTGATCCTTTAGGTGCAATAACTCCTTCCAACGTTACTCGATATCTGTTCCTGGCATTCAGAGGAAGAGCTTTGGAGTGGGCCAACATGCTCTTTGAGAGTAATGATCCTGTGTTCCATGACTTACAGACTTTTAGTAACGCTGTAGTTAAAGAATTTAGTCCTAAACCTTTGGAACCTTCTACAGTTTATTCCTCAGTCCTTTCGGATGAAGGAAATTCCAGTCTTGTCTATGATGGATGGTCTACCTGTTCTGAAGATGAAGATCAGGAAGACTTCTAAAGAATCCAGCTTAAGTTTTGTTCTGGACCCTCTGGTTTCCACTTTTTAGAAGCTTTGTGTACAAGTTATTCATCAAGTTCCTCTAAGATTCAAGATGGGTGTCCGGAGTCCACCCTTGAAGAGGGGGATACTGTCACAATCCTGACTGTAGGTTTATATTTGGTGACTTACCCCTGCCATCTGTCCTGGATCCTGTGTCTTTTCACTCACGGAGTTAAACAGCTTGTCAGCACTATGAGTATTCCTGAGTTCTCTGCCTGAGAGGTAATCAGCTCCACCTGTGGTGGTCTCCTGTGTGAGGCTGAATTCAGTAATCTAAAAGCAAGCATCCTGTGTTTTGCAGAAGTCCAGGCTTCAGTGTTCTCTTGGCCTGCTAGGCCTCATTCTACATTACAGCCTTGGCTAGAGTAGTCACATGTCAGTGACATCACCTAATCCTGCCCACCAATCATCAAGGACCAGGAAGTATAAATCAGGAGGCTGAGTTACAATCTGGGCCAGTTCCTTGTGTCACATACAGCCTTGTGTGAGTCTGAAAAGCTGAGCTCCCTAAAGGTAACCTTTGTACCTAAGTTCCTGTGGAAACTCTGTTCCCTTGTTACCGTATGGTTTACCTTTGTGTTGCCATTGATTTCACCATTTCCCTGAGTCTCAATGTAAAGGCACAGCTGCAGTGTTTTGTCTTAAAGGCACAGTACAGAATTCCGTGTTCTCCACTAATACCACAGTTGTCGTGTTTCAGTTTTACTACTGTTGTAGTTGGGATCTCCAGAGCTCAGTACCTCCGTGCCTCAGCACCTCCGTGCCTCAGCACCTCCGTGCCTCAGTACCTCCGTGCCTCAGTACCTCCGTGCTTCCAGCACCTCCGTGCCTCAGTACCTCCGTGCTTCCAGCACCTCGTGCCTCAGTACCTCAGTACCTCCGTGCTTCCAGCACCTCCGTGCCTCAGCACTTCCGTGCCTCAGTACCTCCGTGCTTCCAGCACCTCGTGCCTCAGCATCTCCGTGCTTCCAGCATCTCCGTGCCTCAGTACCTCCGTGCTTCCAGCACCTCGTGCCTCAGTACCTCAGTACCTCCGTGCTTCCAGCATCTCCGTGCCTCAGTACCTCCGTGCTTCCAGCACCTCGTGCCTCAGTACCTCAGTACCTCCGTGCTTCCAGCACCTCCGTGCCTCAGCACTTCCGTACCTCAGTACCTCCGTGCTTCCAGCATCTCCGTGCCTCAGTACCTCCGTGCTTCCAGCACCTCGTGCCTCAGTACCTCAGTACCTCCGTGCTTCCAGCACCTCCGTGCCTCAGCACTTCCGTGCCTCAGTACCTCCGTGCTTCCAGCACCTCCGTGCCTCAGTACCTCCGTGCCTCAGTACCTCCGTGCTTCCAGCACCTCGTGCCTCAGCATCTCCGTGCTTCCAGCACCTCGTGCCTCAGCATCTCCGTGCTTCCAGCATCTCCGTGTTTCAGTACCTCCGTGCCTCCACGCACCTCAGTGTCTCCACGCACCTCAGTGCCTCCACGTACCTCCGTGCCTCCACGCACCTCAGTGTCTCCACGCACCTCAGTGTCTCCAAGCACCTCAGTGTCTCCAAGCACCTCAGTGTCTCCAAGCACCTCAGTGTCTCCAAGCACCTCAGTGTCCCCAAGCACCTCAGTGTCCGCAAGCACCTCAGTGTCCGCAAGCACCTCAGTGTCCGCAAGCACCTCAGTGTCTCCAAGCACCCCGTTAGCACAATTATACCTGGTATTCTTCACTGATTCATCAGTGCCTTTCCAGTTCTGTCTTTCAGGAGACCTTCAGCATGCCTCCTGTCTGCCGACCTAATCCTGCATGAGGAGAATCTAGATTCGGCCATCTCTGCTGCGGTTCCTCTTCCCAGTCACCGGAGGAAACCCTGAGTCCACAGCATTTCTGAACCAGGTCAGTGGTAGTATTCACATAATCCTCCAGTCGCCCGCACAGACTTCACTACACCGGGTTCACAAAAACCTCAGTCATGACAATAATCACATTCTGACGATTCAGTGCCACATCTGATATCTCAGCATTGGGTCAGGGGTCAGATAGTGAGGTCACTAATAGCCCGAGCTATGATGATCTCATTAGAGCGGTACGCCAGCTGCTAGGTTGCACTGAAACATAGGAGGTTTTATTGCTAGCAGACTATGGGTGACTGTGTGTTTTTCTTATTCATATCTCTTACTAAGCAGTTAATAGAAGCATGGCTAAATCCAGTTAAACACTTTTCTGGGACAACACGATTTCTGTCTAAATATCTTTTCCCACAGGCTATGACAACTAAATCACCATCGGTGGAGTCTTCAGTTTCTAAACTTTCACTAAAATTGACTATTCCAGTCCCAGGTGCAGCTACGCTTAAAGACCCCTCGGAGAGTAAGCTGGAGGCCATGCTAAAGTCCATGTATACAGCAACAGGGGTGATGCTTACACCTGTTTGAGTTGGAGTTTGGGTTAACAAGGCTGTAGTTGCATGGGCGAAACAGCTCAGGTTAGGCCTACAACAGGGTTTTCCCTCAGACCAGCTTATATTTCTTACCGATCACATTTGTGAATTGGTTGAGTATTTAGGTACGGCCTCGTTGGATGTCGGACAAGTTTGTTCTCGGCTTGTGGCCCGACAGCCGCTGTGGTTGCGTTCTTGACAGGCCGAGGCAGAGTCAAAATGAGGAATAGGGGCGTTCCCTTCTACTGGTGTTATCTGGTCCTGAATAGGACAAATGGAACTCTCAGTCAACGGGAAAGGAAATACTCTGACCAGTGTTCAAATCTTTTAGACCTCAGTCCTTTTTTTAGATAAGAATAATTTATTGTCACTGTACATGGACATTACATACAGTTCATGTCATATACACAGAAGGGAAGAAGCGATTCCTTAACATAGTGGTACAACATCTTAAGCACCTCTAACGTCTCCCCGATGGCAAGAGGGAAAAAACACATTACAGGGATGACCCCAATCTTCAATCATATTTGTTGCCTTTGACAGATTCCTCGCGGTGAGTACATCCGCCAACCTAGGCAAGGGTTGGCCGATGATCCTCTCTGCGGATTTAATCACTCTTTCCAAGGCAACAAGATCCGAACACTTGGCATTACCATACTACACCGTGATCGCGTAGGTCAGCAAGCTCTCAATAACACAGCGATTAAAGTTAACAAGAGATGATTGCTGCAGACCTGCTACTCGGAGCTTTCGTAAGAAAAAAAGATGCTACTGAGCCTTCCCGACCACAGACGTGATATGCAAGGACCATGATAAATCCTCTGTGAACTTAATCCCCAAAAATGTCACATCGGTAACCCTTTCCGCCTCCGCACCATTCAAAAACAGCGGAAAGATGCTAATTTTTTTAGATTTCCTAAAGTCTATCACAACCTCCTTGGTTTTCTTACTGTTTAATAACAGGTTGTTTTTAACCCCCCACTCAGCGAGTCTTCTGTCACGTCTAGCAAGGTTTGAGAATCCAGCAGCTGAGACTTGCCCAAGGAAGTGGTTGTCTGCAGATGAATAAGACGAGGGGGTTGGATGTAGTTCCTTCTCATGGGACAAGGGGAAATGAGGAACGTAGGTGGTGCTAAGAGTCAGTAAGTTGTAGTTCTTGAGAATGAGGCTGAAGTAGGGAACTGTGGCTTGTGGACGATGACTTAAAGACATAGTTGTAGACAAAGAACTGCGGGTTGTGGTTTGAAAGACGAGACTGTAGATAATGAACTGTGGAACTGAATAGTAATAAAAGACGTGGCTGGAGACAAAGAACTGTGGACTGTTGATTGAAAGACGAGGTTGTAGATAATGAACTGTGGAACTGTGGACGGTAGTTTAAAGACGTGGCTGGAGACAAAGATCTGCGGACTGTGGCTTGAAAGATGAGGCAGAAAGACAGAGGCCGTCCATGCCCAAAGGGTTTAACTGGACCGGGTTTTCTTGGAGCGCTTCCACAGGCAGCAGTAGGTTTGGAATGGCAGGGCTGCAGCAGCAACTGAGAACCGGCTAAGCAGGGTTAGGAGAAACCAGAATACGGCAAGAATTCTGGGAGCACAGGGTTAAAACACCTACAACAGGGTTGTAACTTGAAGCACTGGCCTCCCTGTCATAAACCAGCCCCCTTTTATAAGGAGAACTCTCCCTGGATTGGCTGGAAGGAAACAGGAAGCCAAACTATGCCTCAGACTTGGTCTCCAACATGGCGGCGCCCAATAATGCAGACATCTCTGCATAGCCACACAGCTCACTGCCCCTTGTCTCCTAGCAACATTCCGGAAAGAGAGACCCGCTGCAGCGACATCCCGCTGCCATGAGCGAACCCCCTCACGCCGCTGCCCACGGACCCGCTGCGGCAGCCCTCCTCGGCTGCTGCCTATGAAGCCAGCCCCACGGCCCCAGCACACGAGTAAGACCTCGGGCGCTGACAGAACCCCCCCATTTGCGGGTGGACTCCGGACACCTATATGGTTTAGCTGGAAACTTGGCATGAAATGTCCGAAGAAGTCTTGAAGCATGGACATCTTCTGCTCCTACCCAAGACCTTTCCTCAAGTCCATATCCTTTCCAATCAACAAGGTACTGGATGCGACCATATCGTCTGCGGGAGTCGAAGATCTTGTGAATCTCAAATTCGTCTCTTTGTGCTGATGGGATCTTGGGAGATTTAGGTAGAGCAGCTCTAAATCGATTGAGTACCAATGGTTTTAAAATAGAAATATGAAACGCATTAGGGATTCTTAAAAGCGGAGGCAACTTCACCTTGTAAGCCACAGGATTTAATACTTTTTCAATTGGGTAGGGCCCAATAAATCTGGGAGCAAACTTTTTAGTAGGAATGTTCGACCTTAGGTTATGTGTGGAAACCCAAACCCGATCTCCCACCTTAAGACTTTTTACAGCTTTTTGCTTCAGATCTGCATAGGTCTTATACCTCTTGGATGTATTAAGCAGGGCCTTGTGGAGCTTTTGGATGATAACCATAATTTATGAAGAATGGAGAAGATTTTGTAGCAGAATGATAGAGATTGTTATGAGCAAATTCTGCAAATGGGAGAAAGTCCAGCCAGTTGTCTTGAGAGGAGGACATGAATAAACGTAGAAATGTCTCCAGGTCCTGGTTCACTCTCTCTGTTTGGGGATGATATCCTGAGGAGAAATTTAATTTCACACCGAGAGCAGAACATAGGGACCTCCAAAACTTGGCCACAAACTGAGGACCTCTATCAGATATGATTTCCTGCGGTAGACCATAGAGTCGGAAAATCTCTACTATGAATAATTTTGCCAACTGGGATGCTGATGGAAGACTAGCCAGGGGAACGAAGTGTGCCATTTTAGAGAACCGGTCAACTATGACCCACACGGTATTTCGTCTGCCAGACCATTAGTAATAAAGTCCATAGAAATATGCGTTCATGGTCTTTGTGGTACAGGTAACGGATGGAGTAACCCAGCTGGAGGACCTTTGGGACTTTTATGTTGGGCACACTTCGGACAAGCAGCCACGAATTCCTGAACATCAGTTCTGAGATGAGGCCACCAGTAGGAGCACTGAATAAATTTGAACGTTTTATGACCGCCCGCATGGCCCATGAAGGAGAAGTGAGCCCATGTAAGAAGTTTCTTGCGAAGATTTTGGTGCGACGAATATTTTCCCAGGATGAGGAAGTGGAGAAGTATTAGTTGTTGAGAAAGAGGTGGACTCCAAGATAAATTGCTCTTTTGAACGATCAGAGGGTTCTTCAGAACTTAGGGAACGAGATAACGCATCTGCTTTTTTGTTGAGGGAACCTGGTCGGTAACTAAGTTTAAAGTTAAAACGGGTAAAGAAGAGTGCCCATCTTGTTTGGCGTGGGTTCAAACATAGAGCAGATTGTAGATATAGGAGGTTCTTGTGATCTATGGTTACTGAGATTGGATGCTGAGCTCCCTCCAACAAATACCTCCACTCCTCGAAGGCTAACTTAATTGCTAGTAATTCTTGTTTCCCAATAGCGTAGTTCTGTTCAGCGGGAGAAAATCTTCGCGAGAAGAATGCACAGGGATGGACCTTCTTGTCCTCGAAGAGCTGGGACAATACTGCTCCTACTCCTACAGTGGAGGCATCAACCTCCACCAGGAATGGACGGCTGAGATCGGGTTGTCGAAGGACAGGGGCAGTCATGAAGGCTTCCTTTAAAGACAAAAAGTTTTCTAAAGCCTCCGGAGACCACTTGACCTGTTCTGCACCTTTCCTGGTTAATGCGGTAATGGGAGCTATGACAGAAGAATAATTCTGAATAAATCTTCGGTAGAAGTTAGCAAATCACAGAAAACGTTGAACCCCCTTAAGGGTAGCTGGAAGCGACCAATCCTGAATCGCCTGCACTTTAGCGGGGTCCATCGGTAACTTCTGTCCTGAGAGGATGTAACCGAGGAATGGAATTGTGGGTACTTTGAAGGTGCACTCCTCTAATTTACAGAATAATTGATTCCTCTGTAAACGAGTTAGAACCTCTTTGACTTGTTCTCGATGGGTCTTCAGATCCCTGGAAAAGATGAGGATGTCATCTAAATATACCACCAAGCAGTCATAGAGGAGATCTCTGAAAATTTTGTTAACGAATTCTTGAAAGATGTCTGGGGCATTACACAGGCTGAAAGGCATTACCAGGTATTCGTAATGCCCGTCGTGGGTATTAAATGCCGTCTTCCATTCGTCACCTGAGCGAATACGTATAAGATTGTAGGCCCCCCGTAAGTCCAATTTGGCGTAAACAGCTCCTTTAACACAGTCGAATAGTTCTGGAATTAGAGGCAACGGATATCTGTTCTTAATTGTTATGTCGTTGAGACCTCTATAGTCAATAAAGGGGCGCAGATCCCCATCCTTCTTCTTGACAAAAAATACCCCGGCCAGAGAGGTGGAAGACCTGATGAACCCTTTATCCAAATTCTCCCGGATATACTTCGACATGGCCTGTGTCTCAGGGAGTGAGAGAGGATAGGTTCGACCTCGGGGAAAAGTTTTGCCTGGTACCAGATCAATGGGACAATCCCAAGTGCAATGCGGAGGCAAGGTGTCCACCCCATGCTTACTGAAAACATCTTGAAAGGCCTGGTATTCCACAGGAAGGCTGGGAGAACAGAGGGGTCTTACTGAGGGCAAACAATTCTGGAAGCAGTTTCATCCCCAAGAGAGAACATCCATGGTCTGCCAGTGTATGTGGGGATTGTGTTTTATTAACCACGGAAATCCTAGGATCAGTTCGTGAGAGGCTTAAGGAATTACAAGAAAATAGATATTTTCTGAATGAAGAACTCGACCTAAAACTTGAGAGGGATAGAACGAAAGGATATGATTCCCTCAGTAATATGACTTCCATCCACCAAAGTAATTGAAATGGTACGATCCAAACGGACAGTTGGTATTCCTGATCATTTAACCAGAGCTGAGGTAATGAAGCTTTCAGCAGCTCCGGAGTCAAGTAGTGCAGGGATGAGTAGAGAGGAAGAAGGGAGCTCCAGGTGAGTTAACAAGACAGACTCTTTCTTGGCAAGTAATTCCGAGAATTCTCCTAGCTTGACCTCTCCAGCACAGGCTAGGAGCGGGCGTTTCCTGGTCGTTGACTGCAGGATTTAAGGAAATGATCTGACGCACCACAATACAGGCATAGGTTCCCTTGTCGCCGTCTCTGACGTTCTTCGTTGGAGAGACGGGAACGATTGATCTGCATGGGTTGTTCGGTAGTTGGTGATGATGATCTTGGCGGAAGAACGACTCGAGGCTTAGGATGATCAGACCGCGATCTCTCCATACAGCGTTCTCTGTACCTCAGGTCTAATTTATTACATAAGGAAATCAATTTATCCAACTTATCTGGAACGTCCTGAGTTGCAGGTCATCTTTGATCTTTTCGGAGAGACCGCTCCAGAAAGCTGCAACGAGAGCCTCCTCATTCCAGTTCAGTTCTGAGGAGAGAGTACGAAACTGGATCATGTGCTGACTAACCGTACATGTGCCCTGACGCAGGCGCAGGATCTCTAATGAGGCGGCAGAAGTCCTGCCCGGTTCATCGAAGATTCTTCTAAAGGTTGCTACGAACTCTGAATAGTTAGACAGGATGGGATCTGTCTTCTCCCACAAAGGTTAGACCCATTCCAATGCTTGCCCAGTAAGCAAAGAAATTATATAGGCTACCTTGGTTCGTGCTGATGGAAAGTTGGCCGACTGTAGTTCGAGCTGGATTTCGCACTGGTTGAGAAACCCACGGCATTGTTTTGGATTCTCATTGAACTTACTGGGTGATGGCAAATGTAACCGTGGAAGTGATACTGGTACAGACAGAAGCGGGACCGGAGGTGCTAATGTGGGAGCAGCCGTCGATACTTGAGGGGCCGTCATGGCAACACAGAGAGAATCGAGACGTTCGGACACATTCTGCATGAACTGCACATTTTGAGATTGTGTGGCCTCCTGCTTACTAAAGCGAGACCAGATATCTGCAGTTCTATCCCCTACTGAGGCCTGATCACCCTTCGTATTTATTGGGCCAATGCTTACTGTCACGTTTAGCAAGGTTTGAGAATCCGGCGCCTGAGACTTGCCCAAGGAAGTGGTTGCCTGCAGATGAATAAGAGGGGGTTGGATGTAGTTCCTTCTCATGGGACAAGGGGAAATGAGGAACGTAGGCGGGGCTAAGACTCAGTGAGTTGTAGTTCTTGAGAATGAGGCTGAAGTAGGGAATTGTGGCTTGTGGACGATGACTTAAAAACTTAGTTGTAGACAAAGAACTGCGGGTTGTGGTTTGAAAGATGAGACTGTAGATAATGAACTGTGGAACTTTGGTGATAAAAGATGTGGCTGGAGACAAAGAACGGTGGACTGTGACTTGAAAGACGAGCTTGTAGATAATGAACTGTGGATAGTGGTTCAAAGCCGTAGCTGGAGACAAAGATCTGCGGACTGTGGCTTGAAAGATGAGTCAGAAAGACAGAGGCCGTCCGTGCCCAAAGGATTTAACTGGACTGGGTTTTCCTGGAGCGCTTCCACAGGCAGCAGTAGGTTAGGAACGGCAGGGCTGCAGCATCAACTGAGAACCGGCTAAGCAGGGTTAGGAGAAACCAGAACACAGCAAGAATTCTGGGAGCACAGGGCTAAAGCACCTACAACAGGGTTGTAACTTGAAGCACTGGCCTCCCTGTCATAAACCAGCCCCCTTTTGTAAGGAGAACTCTCCCTGGATTGGCTGGAAGGAAACAGGAAGCCAAGCTGTGCCTCAGACTTGGTCTCCAACATGGTGTTGACCAGTAATGCAGACATCTCTGCATAACCTCACAGCTCACTGCCCCATGTCTCCTAGCAACATATCGGCAAGAGAGACCCACTGCAGCGAACCCCCTCACCGCCGCTACCACTGCCCACGGACCTGGTGCGGCAGCCCTCCTCTGCTGCTGCCCACAAGCCACCTGTGAAGCCGGCCCCAGCACATGGGTAAGACCTCGGGCGCTGACTTCTTCTCACTTCCTCTCTTTCACCACTCTCATCTCCACCGGTTATCAAACCCACCAGAATGGTATCATCCACAAACTTAATCACAGAGATTGTCTCCAAATTAGACTCACAGTCAGAGGTTTACAGGGAATATAAGAAGGGACTTAAAACACACCGCTGCGGAACTCCTACACTTAACACCAGTTCAGAAGACAGGTCAGAGCCCAGTCAAGAAATCCAACAGCCAATGACATATGGCCGCATCATATCCGATCCGCAAAAGCTTTTTTACTAACACCGCCGGCACTACCGTGTTAAAGGCGGAACTATAATCCACAAATAACAATCTAGCATAGGTGTCTCTATTTTCAAGATGACAAAGTACTCTACTAAGCACCATAAGAGCTGCGTCCTCAGTTGATCTGTTCGACCGATAGGCAAACTGATTAGGGTCAAATCCCAATGGATGGACCAAAACAATTCTCTCAAAACATTTCATAATCAATGAAGTGAAAGCAATCGGCCTATAGTCGTTCAGACCAATGACCGACGCAGACTTAGGAATTGGAACAATTATTGAAGTTTTGAAGCACCGTGGAACAGTGCATTGACTCAGGGAAAAGTTTTAAATCTTTGTAAAAATGCCTGCCAACTGCTCAGCACATGCCCCTAATACTCTGCCTGAAATACAATCCGGGCCAGGAGCCTTCCTTACGTTCGTTCTGGTGACACAATCCCTAACCTCAACTTCAGTCAGGGTCAAAAAACTATCTGAATGGAATCTAAAAGAGTTACCTGTAGAAGAGTCAACCTCTTCAAAACGTGCATAAAAGTGATTTAGCTCAGCAGACGAAGGACCGCCCATCCTGACAGAAGTAGAACTTTTATAATCAGAGATGTATTTAATTCCTCTCCACATCGTTCTTGCATCACCCGATTCTTTAAAATGGTTTTCAATCTTACTCGAGTAAGCTTCCTTAGCAAGACGAATACCCTTTTTTAAATTAAACCGGGAAATCATATAAGCTAATTTGTCTTTTACTCTAAACGCCCTATCCCTAGCTCTCAATAAGGTACGAACCTCACTGTTCATCCAAGGTTTGTCATTTGGGAAGGTACAAGCTAACTTCCTCTTAGTAACACTTTCTATGCAACAATTACTATACAATGACACCATTGATGCCCAACGATCGTTATCAACACCTAAATCCCCAGTAGCCTCCTCAATAAACTGATCCCAATCAATACACTCAAAGCAACCCTGCAAACTTAATAAAGGTCCCTCTGGCCAGACCTCAACTTCCTTAGTAATTGGTTGATCCCTCCCTAATACCGACAAATACCTGGGAATTAACCAGAGTGATGAGTGATCGGACTGCTCAACGTGACGACACAAAAGACATTTGTATGCATGCTCAACATTAGGGGTGGGGTGGGCTAGAGGAACAACCATGCAGAGGGACGTGGTTTTCAACAAACCACAAACCGTCGTCAGGACACAAAGGCCGTTGACAAGCCAGTGGCATGACGTGCTCCCAGCCCATCTTGGCTCTTCAGTTGTGGGAGCACACCTTCAGACGTTTCACTTCGCGTGGTTTCAGACATCACAGACGGGTGGATCGTCAATTTTGTTTTCAAAGGTTTCAAAATTTAGTTTGATTGTCTACCACCGATGCGGTTTTTCAAGACGGGTCTGCCTGTGTCAGCAAACAAGTGAGCAGGTCTGCAGGCCACTATTCAGTCTCTCGTACATTCAGCAGTTTTGGTTCAGGTTTCAGTACACCAACAAGGTTTTATTCCAATCTTTTTGTAGTGCCAAAGCCGGATGGCTCGGTCACACCGATATGGAACCTAAGGGGGTTCAATCGGTACGTCACTTACTACACATTCAAGATGGAATCCCTACGGTCAGTGATTGCAGGTTTAGGACCACAGCAATTCATGATTTTGCGGGATCTCAAGGATGCATACTTACACATTCCAATTTGGCCACCGCATCAGGCGTACTTAAGTTTGCAGTTCAACAAGCGCCTCGGTATTCACAAAGATGATGTCTGTGATGATAGTTCATCTCAGATCCCTGGGAGTGATAATCGTTCCATACTTAGATGACCTTCTCATCAAGGCTTCATCTCAACAAATACTTCATAAACATGCCTTACTGTTGTACAGTCTACTAGTTCAGTACGGATGGATTGTCAACTTTAAAAAAAAAATCGAGTCGATTCCTGTGTCAAAGAATTCCATTTTAGGAATGATTCTGATTACGGTGGATCAAGGCATTTATCTTCCACAACATTAAGTACATGCTATTCATCATCTAGTACTGCCAGTGCTCAAGCCATGGACAGTCTCTGTGCATTTGTGCATTCGACTGTTAAGACAGATGGGGGCATCTTTCAAAACACTCCAGTTCGGAAGATTTCACTCATGTCCCGTTCAACTGGATCTTCTCGCATAGTGATCCGGCTCTTGTCTACAAACTCATCAGATGGTGCGCTTGTCTCCAGGGCCAGAGTATCAATACTCTTGTGGCTCCACATACACAATCTCACTGCGGGAAAAAGGTTTGGAGTCTGGAATTGGATAATTCTGATGACGGACGCAAGTCTCAAAGGTTGGGGAGCAGTGGTCCAACATTGTCAGTTTCAGGGTCTATGTTCAGACCGAGACAGATTACCGTCAATCAGCGTCCTGGAACTCAGGGCAATTTACAACGCTCTGCGTCAGGCAGTTCACTTGCTCCTGTCTCAGACTGTTCAGGTTCAGTCGGACAACGCGACGGAAGTCGCATACATCAACAAACCAGGAGGGACTCAAAGTCGCATGGCCATGCAAGAAATTGCTCGAATCCTCAATTGGGCCAAACATCACCATGTGATATTGTTGGCGGTCTTCATTCCGGGAGTGCACAACTGGGAGGCAGATTATCTCAGTCATCAAGATTTTCCTCCAGAAGATGTTCCAGATGTTAGTCCAGCGCTGGAGTTACCCAAAGATGGATCTAATGGCTTCTCGCCATAATCATCAGACAGTTACGTGGCCATACAGCCTAGTGTATCTATTTCTGTTTCCGCTGCTTCCTCGGTTGCTAAAGCGGATCAAACGAGAGTCCACGACTGTCATACTAGTGGCGCCTCGTTGGCCTCGGAGAGTGTGGTTCTTGAATCTCCATGGTCTACTCGCAGACGATCCCTGGCTGATTCCGCTACGTCCAGACCTACTACAGCAGGGGTCGTTCCTTTACCCTGATTTAGCGTGGCTGCTTTTTACGGGGTGGCTGTTGAGACCACTCTCAAGACGAGAGGGCATTCCACAGTTGGTTATACCAACCACGTTACGTGCTAGGAAGCCAGTTTCAGCAGCTCATTATCACAGGATTTGGCGAGTGGTTGGTGTGAAGCTAGGATGTTTCTGACATATTCTTTCAAGTTATCCCATCTTTTGCTCTTTTTACAGACGGGGTTAGATGGAGGACTGCGTTTAGCGACACTAACGGTGCAGGTCTCTGCCTTGTCAGTTTTCTTTCAAAGGTGTTTGGCTCTTTGCCAACAGTTCACAATTTTCTGCAAGGTGTCCTCAGTATAACCTCCCCTCACACCACCTACGGCTCCATGGACGTGAATATAATTTTGCATGGTTTTGCAGTCACGTTTTGAACCCTTGCAACATGTGGATGTTAAGTTTAGAACTTGGAAAACCTTGTTTCTCCTAGCCTTAGCTTCGGCAAGGTGTGTTGCACAATTGGGTGCCTTGTCATGCAAGCCACTGTATCTGGTATTTCATACTGACAGACCGGACCTTTGGACAAATCCCGCTTTTCTACCGCAGGTTGTATCTTCTTTCACATCAATCAACCAATCGTAGTTCCTGTTTTTCAGAAAATTCAGGTACTCCGGCTACTTTGGATGTGGTACGCACACTCCGCGTTTATGTAGCCCGAACATTAAAAGTACGTATATCGGATACTTTGTTCTCTATGATGAAGTCAAGATAGGTTGGGCAGCTTCCAAACAGACCTTGGCCAGATGTTAGGCGCCGGGGTCCGCTCGTCGGTGCGGCCCGGCGCCTAGCAACCAGGGACGCCGTACGCGAACAGCCGCCGGCTCCCTGGCAACGCTGGACGCCGGGCGCGCTGAGCCGCACGGACCCTAGCAACGGGGACGCCACTGGCGGACCGAGTTCCCCGTTGCTAGGCTTTAAGGGTTAAGGTTTTCTCCTGCTCTCTGGCCGGGCAGCAAGGCAGCTGCATGGCATTTATTCTAATCAGCCTTTTGGCAGCTGATTGGAGGACTCCTTGTTTAATACACTCCCAGGGCTTCTCACAGACGCCGGTAATAGCTTCCTGCATGCTGTCTTTGTTTGCTGAGAGTCTGTTCCAGTCTTGCTGTATCCGGTCATTCCAGTATTGGAAGCTCTGAACTCGGAAGTTTGTCATCTAATTCCTGGAGTCCTGACTAATCACCTTATAACATCCAGTGGTGTTCGTGAGTCACGGCCTTGCCGTGTGTTGCGGCTTGTCCGCTTTATTATTTATTATTTATGTTTTGGTGCATTTTGCGGAGGGTTCCGCTTCCACAGGTCCACTCTGGTATCCGGTGGTGCCGGGTAGGAGTATTGGACAAGTGGATTTTGGTTGTTCTTTTCCCTGGCGGGTTTCCGCACATACTTTAGGTTTTGTCAGTTAGCTTGTAGCCCCTGGCCTGGTTGTTTAGTCAGAGGGCCCCTTGTTATCACCCTGTCTCGGATTTCCCTTTGTCTCCCATTAAGACCTGAGGGGGCATCGGAGTTGGGCAGACTTAATCCGCCCTTCAAACGCGGCTGCCATGGGCTCAAGCAACCATAGTCTCGCAGGGGATTTCTGACAGCACGGGCGAGACAACGGAGTTAGGGCGCCAGGGGCTATTTTCTATTCCCGCTCCCATAACCAGCATTCCCTTCCAGTACTCTGACCATTGCCATGAGATCTCCTCCGGTCAGGAGTACTGGAATCATAACATTATTACCGGCCAAACCAAAACCTAAAATTAAACTGGGTTTAATTTTTTCCTTATTCAGTTTTGTAAGAGTTATCGGCCTCATGAATCCCACAGGCTTAGGGCCAAATCCTGGTCAGCTCCTAGTCAGCCAGATTCAAGAACTTACTCAGATGTTTCAGGATCTTTCCCTTCGGGTGAAGTCGCAGGAAGATCTTTTACGAACTTCCCCGAGGGTAGTCCCTGAACCAAAAATGCACTTGCCTGACCGTTTTTCTGGTGATAGGAAGGAGTTTTTTAATTTTAAAGAATCCTGTAAACTTTATTTTCGGTTAAGACCGATCTCCTCAGGTACTGAATCTCAGCGGGTCGGAATTATTATTTCTTTGCTCAAGCGAGATCCTCAGACCTGGGCATTCGGTTTAAAAGTAGAGGATCCGGCGTTGTCATCAGTAGACGCCTTTTTTGGGTCTTTAGGGCTTTTGTATGATGACCCTGATAGAGAGGCATCCGCTGAGAGTCAGTTACGCACTCTCAGACAGGGTAGAAATCCTGCAGAAGTTTTTTGTACAGAGTTTCGCCGTTGGTCGAACGACTGTGGCTGGAATGACCCAGCCCTGCGCAGTCAGTTTCGCCTCGGCTTATCAGAGTCTATAAAAGACAGTCTCCTTCAGTATCCCGCTCCTGAGACTCTCGATAAACTCATGGAGCTTTCTATTAAGATTGATCGTCGTCTCAGAGAGCGGAGGGCTGAAAAAGGAGCACCTGTCAGGTCTACTCCATGTGTATTTTCCATTCCTGAGGACGTAGAGAAGCCCATGCAGATGGGTCTCTCCCGGCTGTCTCCAGAAGAAAGAGCCATAAGGCAAAGCTCTGGTCTTTGTTTGTACTGTGGGGGTAAGGGACATTTTGCCCGTAATTGTCCGATCAAGTCAGGAAAACGCCTCGACCAAGTGAATTGTGAGGGGGTTCACTTTGGTCTGCAGCTTATCTCCTCGAAGAACTCCCTTTTAGTCCCAGCTAAAGTTTCCTTTGGCAGCCTCTGTTCCTCGGTGTCGGCTTTTGTTGACAGTGGAGCTGCAGGGAACTTTATGGACTTAACGTGGGCCAAGGCCTTAGGTATTCCTCAGTTAGCCTTGGGTAGGTGTATCACCATGCATGGTTTAGATGGGAGTCCCTTGTCCAATGGGGTTATTTCCCTCTGTACACCCCCTGTACTACTTACGGTAGGAGCTCTTCATTCCGAAAAGATCGAGTTTTTCCTTACCCATTGCCCAGCAGTTCCAGTGGTTCTGGGTCACCCTTGGCTGGCCTTTCATAATCCCACCATTGATTGGCAGTCGGGGGAGATTTCACAATGGGGTACCATCTGTAATAAGGAATGTATTACGTTTTCCGTCAGAATAGCTGCTGCCATTCCCGAACTCATTCCCGTTGAATACCAGGACTTTGTTGATGTGTTTTCCAAGGGCAATGCGGACATTCTGCCTCCCCATCGGCCTTATGATTGTGCTATTGAGCTAATTCCTGGTGCCACATTGCCAAAGGGAAGGTTATATGCATTATCCGGGCCAGAAACTGCGGCCATGAATGAGTATGTTAAGGAGAGCCTAGGGAAAGGATTTATCAGGCCATCTAAATCCCCTTTAAGTGCAGGCTTCTTCTTTGTGGAGAAAAAAGACGGATCACTCAGACCTTGCATTGACTTTAGAGCCCTGAATAAGATCTCAGTTAAAAATACTTACCCTCTGCCGCTGATTTCTGTCCTCTTTGATCAGCTGCGTTCGGCTGTGATTTTTTCTAAAATTGACCTGAGGGGAGCGTATAACCTCATCCGAATCATGGCCCTCATTCCGAGTTGTTCGCTCGCAAGGCGATTTTAGCAGAGTTACACACGCTAAGCCTACGCCTACTAGGAGTGAATCTAAACTTCTTAAATGTGCGACCGATGTATGCGCAATATTGCGATTACAAACGAGTTAGCAGTTTCTGAGTAGCTTCAGACTTACTCTGCCTGTGCGATCAGTTCAGTGCTTTTCGGTCCCGGCTGACGTCAGAAACACACCCTTCGTCGTCACAAACACACCCAGCGTTCGCCCAAGCACTCCCACCGTTTCTCCAGACACGCCTGCGTTTTTTCCGGAAACGGTAGCGTTTTGAGTCACACGCCCCATAAACGCCGTGTTTCCGCCCAGTAACACCCATTTCCTGTCAATCACATTACGATCGCCGGAGCGATGAAAACACCGTGAGTAAAACTACTTTCTTCTTAGTAAAGTTACTTGGCGCAGTCGCAGTGCGAACATTGCGCATGCGCTCTAAGCTAAATTTCACTGCGATGCGATGAAAAACACCGAGCGAACAACTCGGAATGAGGGCCCAAGTCGGGAGATGAGTGGAAGACGGCTTTCAGTACTCAGTCGGGTCACTACGAGTATCTGGTGATGCCGTTCGGCTTGTCTAACGCTCCGGCAGTATTCCAGGATCTCATTAACGATGTGCTCCGTGATTTTCTAGGAAGATTCGTGGTCGTTTACTTAGACGACATCCTGATCTATTCTGAATCAATTGAACAACATGTTACCCAGGTGCGTCATGTTCTTCAAAAATTACGTGAAAATCATCTATATGCCAAGCTGGAGAAGTGTGAGTTTCATGTCACGGAGGTATCCTTTTTAGGGTACATTATTTCCCCTCGGGGATTCTGCATGGAACCTAAGAAGCTCCAAGCCATCCTTAGCTGGGCGCAACCCACCAACTTAAAAGCAATTCAGCGCTTTTTAGGGTTTGCGAATTATTATAGAAGATTTATTCATTCTTTTTCCGACCTGGGTGCTCCCATTGTTGCACTGACTAAGAAGGGAGCGGATCCTACCAACTGGTCACATGAAGCCGAGTTATCCTTTCAGGCCTTGAAACAAGCTTTTGTCTCAGCTCCAGTCCTCAGACATCCCAACCCAGAATTGCCCTTCATTGTTGAGGTTGATGCCTCGGAGGTTGGAGTGGGGGCTATCCTATCTCAGAAGGATCCGGACACTCTGGAACTACATCCTTGTGCCTTTTATGTCCAGGAAATTCTCATCCGCTGAATCCAACTACGATGTTGGTAACCGGGAGTTACTGGCTATTAAATGGGCTATCGAGGAGTGGAGGCATTGGCTTGAGGGAGCAACACATACCATTTCAGTATTGACTAACCATAAGAATCTGCAATACATCGAATCAGCTAAGCGGCTGAATGC
Organism: Pseudophryne corroboree; assembly: GCF_028390025.1. Lineage (NCBI taxonomy): Eukaryota > Metazoa > Chordata > Amphibia > Anura > Myobatrachidae > Pseudophryne > Pseudophryne corroboree. The sequence goes on along the minus strand of NW_026967531.1, from coordinate 890,621 downwards.
CCGGCAGGCTCGTTGGGCTTTGTTCTTTACTCGTTTCAAATTTATTATAACTTTCAGGCCAGGTTCCAAGAATACCAAGGCAGATGCTCTGTCACGCAGTTTTCTTCCGGTTCATGATAACAGTCCTGTTACTCCCATACTTCCATCTTCAGTCATTTGGGCAGGCCTCACACAAGATTTATTTACCCAGTTAAAACAGCTTCAACACCAAGCTCCTGGAAATACTCCTGCTGGTCGTCTTTACGTCCCTGAGTTCTTGAGAGCTACTGTTTTGACTGAGTTCCATGATAACAAAGTTTCCGGGCATCCGGGGATCTCTAAGACATTGGAGTTAGTCTCCCGCTCAGTATGGTGGCCTGGTCTTTCTAAAGACGTTAAGGAGTTTGTTTCTTCATGTCAGGTTTGTGCACAGCATAAGGTTCCCCGTTCCTTGCCTATCGGGCAACTTATGCCCTTGAATGTCCCTCTCAGGCCATGGTCTCATATTTCCATGGATTTTGTGGTGGACCTTCCCCTTTCAGCTGGATGCAGAGTCATTTAGGTGGTAGTAGACCGTTTTAGCAAGATGGCTCATTTCATTGCCCTTCCCCGACTGCCATCTGCCCAAGGATTGGCAGTGTTGTTTCTCCGCCATGTTTTCAGACTTCATGGGTTGCCCACTGATATTGTTTCTGATCGGGGTCCACAATTCATTGCACAATTCTGGAAGTGTTTCTGTGCTTCATTAAAGATGAGATTATCATTAACATCTGGTTACCACCCACAGTCCAACGGGCAAACCGAGCGAGTTAACCAATCATTGAAACAGTATTTGCGTTTGTATTCAGCTAAACTCCAGAATGATTGGTCCGAGTTTCTTCCATTGGCGGAGTTTGCTTACAATAATTCTTGTCATTCCTCCACCAACGTGTCTCCATTCTTTTCAGTTTTTGGTTTTCACCCCAGAGCTAATTCTTTTTTTCAACATTCCTCAGTTTCCTCGCTAACCTTAACCTCCCATCTCAGGGCCATTTGGAAAAAAGTGCACCTTGCTCTCAGAAAAGCGGCCTTTCGAGAGAAATTTTTTTCTGACCGGCTCCGACGTCCTTGCAGTTTTAAGGTGGGAGATAGGGTATGGTTGTCGACTCGTAACATTAGACTTCGACAATCTTCAGCTAGGTTGGGACCCAAATTTATTGGACCATTTCATATCATTAAAAAAGTTAACCCAGTTGCTTTCCGGTTACGTTTACCAAAATCTCTTCGGATTGGTAATACGTTTCATTGCTCCCTGTTGAAGCCATACATTTCTTCCAATAAATTTCCTCGGAAGATCTCTCAGGGAAGATCTCCAGTGGATGTACAGGGGCAACAGGAGTTCCTGGTGGAGAAGGTTCTCGATTCCAAGTTGTCCAGGGGCCGGCTCTATTTTCTGGTTCACTGGAGAGGTTATGGTCCAGAGGAAAGGTCCTGGGTCCTGGATAAGGATCTTCATGCCCCAAGGCTCAAGAGGGCATTTTTTCGGGAGTTTCCTTGGAAGCCTGGCTTTAGGGGTTCCTTGACCCCTCCTCAAGGGGGGGTACTGTTAGGCGCCGGGGTCCGCTCGTCGGTGCGGCCCGGCGCCTAGCAACCAGGGACGCCGTACGCGAACAGCCGCCGGCTCCCTGGCAACGCTGGACGCCGGGCGCGCTGAGCCGCACGGACCCTAGCAACGGGGACGCCACTGGCGGACCGTGTTCCCCGTTGCTAGGCTTTAAGGGTTAATGTTTTCTCCTGCTCTCTGGCCGGGCAGCAAGGCAGCTGCACAGCATTTATTCTAATCAGCCTTTTGGCAGCTGATTGGAGGACTCCTTGTTTAATACACTCCCAGGGCTTCTCACAGACGCCGGTAATAGCTTCCTGCATGCTGTCTTTGTTTGCTGAGAGTCTGTTCCAGTCTTGCTGTATCCGGTCATTCCAGTATTGGAAGCTCTGAACTCGGAAGTTTGTCATCTAATTCCTGGAGTCCTGACTAATCACCTTATAACATCCAGTGGTGTTCGTGAGTCACGGCCTTGCCGTGTGTTGCGGCTTGTCCGCTTTATTATTTATTATTTATGTTTTGGTGCATTTTGCGGAGGGTTCCGCTTCCACAGGTCCACTCTGGTATCCGGCGGTGCCGGGTAGGAGTATTGGACAAGTGGATTTTGGTTGTTCTTTTCCCTGGCGGGTTTCCGCACATACTTTAGGTTTTGTCAGTTAGCTTGTAGCCCCTGGCCTGGTTGTTTAGTCAGAGGGCCCCTTGTTATCACCCTGTCTCGGATTTCCCTTTGTCTCCCATTAAGGCATCGGAGTTGGGCAGACTTAATTCGCCTTTCAAACGCGGCTGCCATGGGCTCAAGCAACCATAGTCTCGCAGGGGATTTCTGACAGCACGGGCAAGACAACGGAGTTAGGGCGCCAGGGGCTATTTTCTATTCCCGCTCCCATAACCAGCATTCCCTTCCAGTACTCTGACCATTGCCATGAGATCTCCTCCGGTCAGGAGTACTGGAATCATAACACCAGATAGATTAACCTGACCATTCATCAGGTGCACTTTCATGCTAGTCTAACACCGACTGCATCTGTTTTAGCACATTCCACGCGTTCTGTGGGAATGTCATGGGCAGCAGGTCGTGGAGCTTCTACGGCGCAACCTTGCTGTGCAGTTACATGGCCATCAGTGCACACATTTGTGCGCTTTTACAAGTTTGATAATTCTGTGGCATCAGCTTCTAGCTTTGGCCGTCTAGTGTTACAGGTGCCAAACCGCTGTCCCGCCGAAGGGGGAAACTTTTGTACGTCCCAAGAGTACTCCAGTGACCCCTAGTGGATGAAAAAGAAAACAAGATTTTGGTACTTGCCAGATAAATCCTTTTCTTTGCACCCACAGGAGGCACTGGACGCCCACCCAGAGCAGTTTCTCCTGGCTGGTGGTAAGTTCAATAGTTCTTATGGTAACACAATTTCACTGACTTATTCAAATGTAAGGTGATTGTTATCTATTGTTGTGTCACCTTTGTCCGTTATGTTATAATGTTATATGTAATTCTCCATTGTTCGTCCTCTCTGTCGCTCCTATTCGGCTCAGCAAAAAAACACTAAGGCATCTTGGGAGTATAGAAGGGGAAGGAGGGTTACACATTTACATTTTCAAATGTGCCTATCCCTGCTATCGCACCGTCCATATCCCAAGAGTACTCCAGTGCTCCCTGTGGATTCAAAGAAAAGGATTTATCTGGTAAGTACCAAAATCCTATTATCTACTGTAATAATACAGAGACATGACTGTGGAAGTGAGGGGATTTGGGCGTATTTACAGTGATATTTATGTCTCTTCCATTTCACAGAGGTGTGAAGAAGACATCTGGTGAGTGTGAGACACCCAGCAGCCATCCCCGTGTGTCAGGAGGACTGAGCAGGTCCCAGAGCCCCATCACGGTGCCTCCACCTCACTCACTGATACATGTGACACAGTGACCAGAAGATCCAGGAACTCACCAACAAGATCATTCAGGTGCTGATTGGAGAGGTGACTGCTGGGAATGGGACATTATACAGTAACACCAGGGGATGTGTCTGGGTGGTGACTGGAGAGGTGACTGCTGGGAATGGGACGTTATACAGTAACACCTGGGGATGTGTCTGGGTGATGACTGGAGAGGTGACTGCTGGGAATGGGACATTATACAGTAACACCAGGGGATGTGTCTGGGTGATGGCTGGAGAGGTGACTGCTGGGAAGGGGACATTATACAGTAACACCAGGAGATGTGTCTGGGTGATGACTGGAGAGGTGACTGCTGGGAATGGGACATTATACAGTAACACCAGGGGATGTGTCTAGGTGATGACTGGAGAGATGACTGCTGGGAATGGGACATTGTAAAGTAACACCAGGGGATGTGTCTGGGAGATGACTGGAGAGGTGACTGCTGGGAATGGGACGTTATACAGTAACACCAGGGGATGTGTCTGGGTGATGACTGGAGAGATGACTGCTGGGAATGGGACATTATACAGTAACACCAGGGGATGTGTCCGGGTGATGACTGGAGAGGTGACTGCTGGGAATGGGACATTATACAGTAACACCAGTGGACGTGTCTGGGTGAGGACTGGAGAGGTGACTGCTGGGAATGGGTCATTATAAAGTAACACCGTAGGACATGTCTGGGTGATGACTGGAGAGGTGGCTGTTGGGAATGGGACATTATACAGTAACACCATGGGACGTGTCTGGGTGATGACTGGAGAGGTGGCTGCTGGGAATGGGACATTATACAGTAACACCAGGGGACATGTCCAGGTGATGACTGGAGAGGTGATTGCTGGGAATGGGACATTATACAGTAACACCAGGGAACGTGTCTGGGTGATGACTGGAGAGGTGACTGCTGGCATTGGGACATTATACAGTAACACCAGGGGATGTGTCTGGTGATGACTGGAGAGGTGACTGCTGGGAATGGGACATTATACAGTAACGCCTGGGGACGTGTCTGGATGATGACTGGAGAGGTGACTGCTGGGAATGTGACATTATACAGTAACACCAGGGGAAGTGCCTGGGTGATGACTGGAGAGGTGACTGCTGGGAATGGGACATTATACAGTAACACCAGGAGACGTGTCTGGGTGATGAATGGAGAGGTGACTGCTGGGAATGGGACATTATACAATAACACCAGGGGACGTGTCCTGGTTATGACTGGAGTGGTGACAGCTGGGAATGGGGCATTATACAGTAACACCAGGGAACGTGTCTGGGTGGTGACTGCCGGGAATGGGACATTATACAGTAACGCCAGGGGATATGTCTGGGTGATGACTGGATAGGTGACTGCTGGGAAGGGGACATTATACAGTAACACCAGGGGACATGTCTGGGTGATGACTGGAGAGGTGACTGCTGGGAATGGGACATTATACAGTAACACCAGGGGATGTGTCTAGGTGATGACTGGAGAGATGACTGCTGGGAATGGGACATTGTAAAGTAACACCAGGGGATGTGTCTGGGAGATGACTGGAGAGATGACTGCTGGGAATGGGACATTATACAGTAACACCAGGGGATGTGTCCGGGTGATGACTGGAGAGGTGACTGCTGGGAATGGGACATTATACAGTAACACCAGTGGACGTGTCTGGGTGAGGACTGGAGAGGTGACTGCTGGGAATGGGTCATTATAAAGTAACACCGTAGGACATGTCTGGGTGATGACTGGAGAGGTGGCTGTTGGGAATGGGACATTATACAGTAACACCATGGGACGTGTCTGGGTGATGACTGGAGAGGTGGCTGCTGGGAATGGGACATTATACAGTAACACCAGGGGACATGTCCAGGTGATGACTGGAGAGGTGATTGCTGGGAATGGGACATTATACAGTAACACCAGGGAACGTGTCTGGGTGATGACTGGAGAGGTGACTGCTGGCATTGGGACATTATACAGTAACACCAGGGGATGTGTCTGGTGATGACTGGAGAGGTGACTGCTGGGAATGGGACATTATACAGTAACGCCTGGGGACGTGTCTGGATGATGACTGGAGAGGTGACTGCTGGGAATGTGACATTATACAGTAACACCAGGGGAAGTGCCTGGGTGATGACTGGAGAGGTGACTGCTGGGAATGGGACATTATACAGTAACACCAGGAGACGTGTCTGGGTGATGAATGGAGAGGTGACTGCTGGGAATGGGACATTATACAATAACACCAGGGGACGTGTCCTGGTTATGACTGGAGTGGTGACAGCTGGGAATGGGGCATTATACAGTAACACCAGGGAACGTGTCTGGGTGGTGACTGCCGGGAATGGGACATTATACAGTAACGCCAGGGGATATGTCTGGGTGATGACTGGATAGGTGACTGCTGGGAAGGGGACATTATACAGTAACACCAGGGGACATGTCTGGGTGATGACTGGAGAGGTGACTGCTTGGAATGGGACATTATACAGTAACACTATGGGATGTGACTGGGTGATGACTGGAAAGGTGACTTCTGGGAATGGGACATTATACAGTAACACCAGGAGACTTTTCCTGGTTATGACTGGAGAGGTGACTGCTGGGAATGGGGCATTATACAGTAACACCAGGGGACGTGTCTGGGTGATGACTGGAGAGGTGACTGCCGGGAATGAGACATTATACAGTAACACCAGGGGACGTGTCTGGGTGATGACTGGAGAGGTGACTGCTGGGAATGGGACATTATACAGTAACACCAGGGGTTGTGTCTGGGTGATGACTGGAGAGGTGACTGCTGGGAATGGGGCATTATACAGTAACACCAGGGGATGTGTCTGGGTGATGACCGTATCACTGTTTGTGTCCAGTGTCTATAAGGTGTCAGTATGTCACGGTCTATGTCTCCATGCAGGACGGGCAGTATATAGAGGAACACATGGGTCTGTACAAGGACATGATGATGGAGAATCACCGGCCCCTCACATCACTAGGTAAGAGGAGACTGTCATGTATTGTACAGGGGAGAGCAGGTATGGGGCCCCCTATATACACACATCACCTGATAATCACATATATACACTATACTCAGTCCCTGTGTGTCTCCTGCAGATGGGCCCAGTAACAGAGATACCCCAGAGAGATGTCCCCGTCCTCTGTATTCCCAGGAGGATCAGGTAGGTGGGATTTAGGGTCTCACCAATATACCAAAGTGACCATCACTATATGATCTGTAGAGAAGTTTTGTACCTTATACACTGATATTATACTGTTATTAATGTATATTGTTTTGTGGGCTATTTAGGATGAATGTCTCACTGACATTATGATAGAAGATACAGAGGGAGAAGAAGAGACGTATGTGACTGATATAAAGGCAGAAGATATAGAGGGAGAAAAAGAGACGTATGTGACTGATATAAAGGCAGAAGATATAGAGGGAGAAGAAGAGACGTATGTGACTGATATAAAGGCAGAAGATACAGAGGGAGAAGAAGACACGTATGTGACTGATATAAAGGCAGAAGATTCAGAGGGAGAAGAAGACACGTATGTGACTGATATAAAGGCAGAAGATATAGAGGGAGAAGAAGAGACGTATGTGACTGATATAAAGGCAGAAGATATAGAGGGAGAAGAAGAGACGTATGTGACTGATATAAAGGCAGAAGATATAGAGGGAGAAGAAGAGACGTATGTGAGGGGTGATCAGCAGTGTAAGGAGGAGGAGATCCCTACAGATATCAGCAAAGGTGAGTAATAATCATTTAATACAGAAAAGAGTCACATATTCTCCTTGCTCAGTCACTACAGCAATCTCTTATACTACACCCTCCTCTGTAAGTACAAACTAATGAGGAATATATATTTTCCCAGTGAGGAAGTCAGGAGCCATCAGTCCCTATTATACTCCTGCTCTCCCCCTTACATCATGTCACTGTGTGTTACTAGCCCAGAGATCTGACCAGTCTCCTCCCTAGACTCTCTGGTGTATCTCATACATGATGAGCTATCAGCCCCTATTATACTCCTGCTCTCCCCCTCACATCATGTCACTGTGTGTTACCAGTTCATAGATCTGACCAGTCTCCTCCCCACACTCTCTGGTGTATCTCATACTTCAGGAGGCATCAGCCCCTATTATACTCCTGCTCCCCCCTCACATCATGTCAGTGTGTGTTACCAGCCCAGAGATCTGACCAGTCTCCTCCCCACACTCTCTGGTGTATCTCATACATCAGGAGCCATCAGTCTCTATTATACTCCTGCTCTCCCCCTCACATCATGTCACTGTGTGTTACCAGCCCAGATATCTGACCAGTCTCCTTCCCACACTGTCTGGTGTATCTCATACTTCAGGAGCCATCAGCCCCTATTATAATAAAAGTTTAGTTTAGGTTTTTTTATTTTCAGTGAGTCCTGCTGGCAACAGGCTCACTGCATCGTGGGACTAAGGGGAGAAGAAGCGAACTTACCTGCGTGCAGAGTGGATTGGGCTTCTTAGGCTACTGGACATTAGCTCCAGAGGGACGATCACAGGTACAGCCTGGATGGGTCACCGGAGCCGCGCCGCCGTCCCCCTTACAGAGCCAGAAGAGACGAAGAGGTCCGGTGAAATCGGCGGCAGAAGACATCCTGTCTTCAGACTAAGGTAGCGCACAGCACCGCAGCTGTGCGCCATTGCTCTCAGCACACTTCACACTCCGGTCACTGAGGGTGCAGGGCGCTGGGGGGGGAGCGCCCTGAGACGCAATATAACAGTATATACCTTAGGTGGCAAAAAGAATACATCACATATAGCTCCTGGGCTATATGGATGTATTTTAACCCCTGCCATTTTTACACAAAAAAGCGGGAGATAAGGACGTCGTGAAGGGGCGGAGCCTATCTCCTCAGCACACAAGCGCCATTTTCCCTCACAGCTCCGCTGGAAGGACGGCTCCCTGACTCTCCCCTGCAGTCCTGCTTCAGAATCAGGGTAAAAAAGAGAAGGGGGGGCACTTTTGGCAGCAAATAACGATAAAACAGCAGCTATAAGGGAATAACACTTATATAAGGTTATCCCTGTATATATATATAGCGCTCTGGTGTGTGCTGGCAGACTCTCCCTCTGTCTCTCCAAAGGGCTAAGTGGGGTCCTGTCCTCTATCAGAGCATTCCCGGTGTGTGTGCTGTGTGTCGGTACGCGTGTGTCGACATGTATGAGGAGGAAAATGATGTGGAGGCGGAGCAGTTGCCTGTGTTAGTGATGTCACCCCCTAGGGAGTCGACACCTGACTGGATGATTGTATTTAAACAATTAAGTGATAATGTCAGCACTTTGCAAAAAACTGTTGACGACATGAGACAGCCGGCAAATCAATTAGTGCCTGTCCAGGCGTCTCAGACACCGTCAGGGGCCCTAAAACGCCCGTTACCTCAGTGGGTCGACACAGACCCAGACACAGATACTGTGTCTAGTGTCGACGGTGACGAGACAAACGTAATGTCCAGTAGGGCCACACGTTACATGATCACGGCAATGAAAGAAGCATTGAACCTTTCTGACACTACAAGTACCACAGAGAAGGGTATTATGTGGGGTGTGAAAAAACTACCAATAGTTTTTCCTGAGTCAGATGAAATAAATGAGGTGTGTGATAAAGTGTGGGTTTCCCCCGATAAAAAACAGCTAATTTCTAATAAATTATTAGCACTATACCCTTTCCCGCCAGAGGTTAGGGCGCGTTGGGAAACACCCCCTAGGGTAGATAAGGCGCTCACACGTTTATCTAAACAAGTAGCGTTACCGTCTCCTGATACGGCCACCCTCAAGGAACCAGCTGATAGGCTGGAAAATATCCTAAAAAGTATATACACACATACTGGTGTTATACTGCGACCAGCAATCGCCTCAGCCTGGATGTGCAGTGCTGGAGTCGCATGGTCGGATTCCCTGACTGAGAATATTGATACCCTGGATAGGGACAATATTTTGTTAACTATAGAACATTTAAAGGATGCATTGCTATATATGCGTGATGCACAGAGGGATATTTGCACCCTGGCATCAAGAGTAAGTGCTATGTGCATCTCTGCCAGAAGAGCGTTATGGACGCGACAGTGGTCAGGGGATGCGGATTCCAAACGGCACATGGAAGTATTGCCGTATAAAGGGGAGGAGTTATTTGGGGCTGGTCTATCGGACCTGGTGGCCACGGCAACGGCTGGGAAATCCACCTTTTTACCCCAGGTCACTTCACATCAGCAGAAAAAGACACCGTCTTTTCAAACTCAGTCCTTTCGTTCCCATAAGTACAAGCGAGCAAAAGGCCACTCCTTTCTGCCCCGGGGCAGAGGAAAAGGAAAAAGACTGCACCATGCAGCCGCTTCCCAGGAGCAGAAGCCCTCCCCTGCTTCTGCCAAGTCTTCAGCATGACGCTGGGGCTTTACAAGCAGACTAAGACATGGTGGGGGCCCGTCTCAAGAATTTCAACGCGCAGTGGGCTCACTCGCAAGTGGATCCCTGGATTCTACAGGTAGTATCGCAGGGGTACAAACTGGAATTCGAGGCGTTTCCCCCTCATCGGTTCCTGAAGTCTGCTTTACCAAAGTCTCCCTCCGACAGGGAGGCAGTTTTGGAAGCCATTCACAAGCTGTATTCCCAGCAGGTGATAATCAAGGTACCCCTCTTACAACAGGGAAAGGGGTATTATTCCACGCTGTTCGTGGTACCGAAGCCGGACGGCTCGGTGAGACCAATTTTAAATCTGAAATCCTTGAACACTTACATAAAAAGGTTCAAATTCAAGATGGAGTCACTCAGAGCAGTGATAGCGAACCTGGGAGAAGGGGACTATATGGTGTCTCTGGACATGAAAGATGCTTATCTCCACGTCCCAATATACCCTTCTCACCAAGGGTACCTCAGGTTTGTAGTACAAAACTGTCATTATCAGTTTCAGACGCTGCCGTTTGGATTGTCCACGGCACCTCGGGTCTTTACCAAGGTAATGGCCGAAATGATGATTCTTCTACGAAGAAAAGGCATCTTAATTATCCCTTACTTGGACGATCTCCTGATAAGGGCAAGGACCAGGGAACAGTTAGAAGTCGGAGTGGCACTATCTCAGGTAGTGTTACGTCAGCACGGGTGGATTCTAAATATTCCAAAATCGCAGCTGATTCCAACGACACGTCTACTGTTCCTAGGAATGATTCTGGACACAGTCCAGAAGAAGGTGTTTCTCCCAGAGGAGAAGGCCAGGGAGTTATCCGAGCTAGTCAGGAACCTCCTAAAACCAGGCCAGGTCTCAGTGCATCAGTGCACGAGGGTCCTGGGAAAAATGGTGGCTTCTTACGAAGCGATTCCATTCGGAAGATTCCATGCAAGAACATTTCAGTGGGATCTACTGGACAAATGGTCCGGTTCGCATCTTCAGATGCATCAGCGGATAACCCTGTCGCCAAGGACAAGGGTGTCTCTCCTGTGGTGGCTGCAGAGTGCTCATCTACTAGAGGGCCGCAGATTTGGCATTCAGGATTGGATCCTGGTAACCACGGATGCCAGCCTGAGAGGCTGGGGAGCAGTCACACAGGGAAGGAATTTCCAGGGCTTGTGATCACGCATGGAAACATCTCTTCATATAAACATTCTGGAACTAAGGGCCATTTACAATGCCCTAAGTCAAGCAAAACCTCTGCTTCAGGGTCAGGCGGTGTTGATCCAATCGGAAAACATCACGTCAGTCGCCCACGTAAACAGACAGGGCGGCACGAGAAGCAGGAGGGCAATGGCAGAAGCTGCAAGGATTCTTCGCTGGGCGGAAAATCATGTGATAGCACTGTCAGCAGTGTTCATTCCGGGAGTGGACAACTGGGAAGCAGACTTCCTGAGCAGACACGACCTTCACCCGGGAGAGTGGGGACTTCACCCAGAAGTCTTCCACCTGATTGTAAACCGTTGGGAAAAACCAAAGGTGGACATGATGGCGTCCCGTCTAAACAAAAAACTGGACAGATATTGCGCCAGGTCAAGGGACCCTCAGGCAATAGCGGTGGACGCTCTGGTAACGCCGTGGGTGTACCAGTCAGTGTATGTGTTCCCTCCTCTGCCTCTCATACCAAAAGTACTGAGAATCATAAGAAGGAGAGGAGTAAGAACTATACTCGTGGTTCCGGATTGGCCAAGAAGGACTTGGTACCCGGAACTTCAAGAGATGCTCACGGACGAACCGTGGCCTCTACCTCTAAGAAAGGACCTGCTACAGCAGGGGCCTTGTCTGTTCCAAGACTTACCGCGGCTGCGTTTGACGGCATGGCGGTTGAACGCCGGATCCTGAAGGAAAAAGGCATTCCAGAAGAAGTCATCCCTACCCTGGTCAAAGCCAGGAAGGACGTAACCGCAAAACATTATCACCGCATTTGGCGTAAATATGTTGCGTGGTGTGAGGCCAAGAAGGCCCCTACAGAGGAATTTCAACTGGGTCGTTTCCTTCATTTCCTGCAAACAGGACTGTCTATGGGCCTAAAATTAGGGTCCATTAAGGTTCAAATTTCAGCCCTGTCGATTTTCTTCCAGAAAGAACTGGCTTCAGTACCTGAAGTTCAGACATTTGTAAAAGGGGTGCTGCATATACAGCCTCCTTTTGTGCCTCCAGTGGCACCTTGGGATCTCAATGTTGTGTTGAGTTTTCTAAAGTCACATTGGTTTGAACCACTTACCACTGTGGACTTAAAATATCCCACATGGAAGGTGACGATGCTGTTAGCCTTGGCTTCAGCCAGGCGTGTGTCAGAATTGGCGGCTTTATCATATAAAAGCCCTTACTTAATTTTTCATTCTGACAGGGCAGAATTGAGAACTCGTCCTCAATTTCTACCTAAGGTGGTTTCTGCATTTCACATGAACCAACCTATTGTGGTACCTGCGGCTACTAGGGACTTAGAGGACTCTAAGTTGCTTGACGTTGTCAGGGCCTTGAAAATATATGTTTCCAGGACGGCTGGAGTCAGAAAATCTGACTCGCTGTTTATCCTGTATGCACCCAACAAACTGGGTGCTCCTGCTTCAAAGCAGACGATTGCTCGTTGGATTTGTAGTACAATTCAGCTTGCACATTCTGTGGCAGGCTTGCCACAGCCAAAATCAGTAAAAGCCCATTCCACAAGGAAAGTGGGCTCATCTTGGGCGGCTGCCCGAGGGGTCTCGGATTTACAACTTTGCCGAGCAGCTACTTGGTCAGCGGCAAACACGTTTGCTAAATTCTACAAATTTGATACCCTGGCTGAGGAGGACCTGGAGTTCTCTCATTCGGTGCTGCAGAGTCATCCGCACTCTCCCGCCCGTTTGGGAGCTTTGGTATAATCCCCATGGTCCTTACTGAGTCCCAGCATCCACTAGGACGTCAGAGAAAATAAGATTTTACTTACCGATAAATCTATTTCTCGTAGTCCGTAGTGGATGCTGGGCGCCCATCCCTAGTGCGGATTGTCTGCAATACTTGTATATAGTTATTGTTACAAAAATTCGGGTTATTATTGTTGTGAGCCATCTTTTCAGAGGTTCCTTTGTATTTATCATACTGTTAACTGGGTTCAGATCACGAGTTGTACGGTATGATTGGTGTGGCTGGTATGAGTCTTACCCGGGATTCAAAATCCTTCCTTATTGTGTACGCTCGTCCGGGCACAGTATCCTAACTGAGGCTTGGAGGAGGGTCATAGGGGGAGGAGCCAGTGCACACCACCTGATCCTTAAGCTTTTATTATTGTGCCCTGTCTCCTGCGGAGCCGCTATTCCCCATGGTCCTTACGGAGTCCCAGCATCCACTACGGACTACGATAAATAGATTTACCGGTAAGTAAAATCTTATTATTACCAGCCCAGAGATCTTACCAGTCTCCTCCCCACACTCTCTGGTGTATCTCATACATCAGGAGCCATCAGTCCCTATTATACTCCTGCTCTCCCCCTCATATCATGTCACTGTGTGTTACCAGCCCAGATATCTGACCAGTCTTCTTTCCACACTCTCTGGTGTATCTCATACATCAGGAGACATCAGCCTCTATTATACTCCTGCTCTCCTCACATCATGTCACTGTGTGTTACCAGCCCAGAGATCTGACCAGTCTCCTCCCCACTCTCTCTGGTGTATCTTATACATCAGGAGCCATCAGCCCCTATTATACTCCTGCTCTTCCCCTCACATCATGTCACTGTGTGTTACCAGCCCAGAGATCTGACCAGTCTCCTCCCCACACTCTCTGGTGTATCTCATACATCAGGAGCCATCAGCCCCTATTATACTCCTGCTCACCCCTCACATCATGTCACTGTGTTACCAGCCCAGAGATCTGACCAGTCTACTCCCCACACTCTCTGGTGTATCTCATACATCAGGAGCCATCAGCCCCTATTATACTCCTGCTCTCCCCTCACATCATGTCACTGTGTGTTACCAGCCCAGAGATCTGACCAGTCTCCTCCCCACACTCTCTGGTGTATCTCATACATCAGGAGCCATCAGCCCCTATTATACTCCTGCTCTCCTCCTCACATCATGTCACTGTGTGTTACCAGCCCAGAGATCTGACCAGTCTCCTCCCCACACTCTCTGGTGTATCTCATACATCAGGAGCCATCAGCCCCTATTATACTCCTGCTCTCCCCCTCACATCATGTCACTGTGTGTTACCAGCCCAGAGATCTGACCAGTCTCCTCCCCACACTCTCTGGTGTATCTCATACATCAGGAGCCATCAGCCCCTATTATACTCCTGCTCTCCCCCTCACATCATGTCACTGTGTGTTACCAGCCCAGAGATCTGACCAGTCTCCTCCCCACACTCTCTGGTGTATCTCATACATCAGGAGCCATCAGCCCCTATTATACTCCTGCTCTTCCCTCACATTCAGAATCCTGCACATTCTGTGTTTATTACCTGTCCCCTCGCACTTGATTGATGGCCTTTTCTCTCTAAGAAATCGGGGCTGTCTGGCATTGGGAGCATAGAGAGAAGTGAGGGTGACACATTTATAATGAATTTTCCTAACTAGAATCCAATATCTACCATTGCAATCCACCCACTTGCTTTCCAGGTGAAAGGGGCAGTATCTATGGGAAATGATGGCTACACCACAGGAGATAGAGCAGGTTGGGTAGTTATTGGTAAACTGAGGGGGAGAGTGCAATGGAACATGTGATTCCTGAGTGGCTACCACCGCCGCCTTCTGGTCAGCGAAATATTTTAATGCAAGACGTCTCTTACGGGGAGAATAAAGACCTTTTACATTAAGACTTAAAAACGTCGCCGTGATAGAGAGAGATCAGATCATGCTATGAAACATCTAGGACCATCTGTGTAAAGTCCAATAGAGTCTGTAGGGCGTGTGCATACTTCAAACTATCAACATAAGAAATAAAATAGGGAACAAATATGGGAGACAAACAGAAATAGCGTCCGTAAAGGAGCTATAGATTCCGTCACTAGGGTACCGTGACAGAAAGGTAGAAAAAGGTGGTGGTCGGGCCTAAAAGGGAAACCCACCGACTACCCCAAGTAGCCATACGAGAGTGCAAAATCTAGTCAGCATAGTAACAATTGTAGAAAGAAATATCAAATCTCAATGTAACCAATGTATCCAAAGGAGGTAAAGTCCAAGAGCCTGGCCTGATATCCAATGTAGGTTCTACCAACACAGTTATAAGGGCAACAGGAAGTTACATGAATCAGTCATGCTTTACCTGAACACCCAAACATTCTAGAAAGATATTATGAAACGTAACAGTGGAAAGAATGTCAGACCATATAGCAATTATATAGCACAGGAAATAAAGATAAAAATATACGTTTTATACCCATAACAAGAGCAAATAAATCTGGGCCAAAAATAGATCCATGCCCAGTAACTTAGTCCCAGTTGGCACATGTTACAGTAGGAAACAGACTCTGAGTGTCTGTAACAGTCTTACTCCTTTAGCATATTACTTCGAGATGAAAGACAACTCCTCCGGTAATGGTTTAGGTAAAGTGTCATGAAGGGCTGTCAACAGGAATGTCCCACTTTTTCAGAATAGCAGGGCCATCCTCGGGTGAAGGTATCACTGTGAAGGCGCCGTATCGCATTACAATAAGCTTAGTAGGAAAGCCCCATTTGTATTGCACATTTCCTTGGGTGGAATAGATGCCTTTTGGCCAGCGTCACAGGAGAAATATACGGAAATAGCGCAGATTATCCAGGCACTAAGCTGTGGATGAGGAAGACAAAGCGGCTTGTAGAATGCGTTCTTTAATGTGAAAAAGTGGACCCCGAGCAGAGTGTGCTTGGATAGAGGCCTGTTTGGACTTTGGGAGTCTATGGATCCTATCAATAAGATGGTCAGCAGCAGAAGCCTTCGGTGAAAGTTTCTGAAAAGAGTACCGTGGCATAATCATAAAGCTCTGCATTTGTAACAGAATCCGGAACGCCCATTATTCTGATATTATTTCTCCGAGACCAGTCTTCTAAATCAATGACTTTATCACGAATAGAGACCAGGTCTTCCTGAAGGGTGTCATGTGCTGAAATCAGATCTTTGTGAGACGCAACAATCTCTTTCATCTTAGTCTGTATGAGTGCCAATCTCACTGATACTGGACCTCAAAGCTTGAATATTAGAGTTAAGTTCTGAGGTTATTTCAGTCCTTAAATCTAGATAACATAGAATGTATAGAGCGTAGAGTAACAGGACCATCTAGAGTGTCTTAAGATGTCTTCAGCCATTACAGCTGGGCTGTGCGTCTGACAAGAAGAAGCAGATGATGTTGTATCAGTCTCAGAAGGACCAACTGAATTTGAGGTACCAAACAGATGCACAGGTGGGGCCGATTTGGTACCTTCTTAACCTTTTTTGAAGGCATGGTAAGCTATCAGGTAAGGTAGATAAGAAGCCCCTTAGTGAGGAGAGATCCAGAAAACACATCTAGATGGACTCAGGCCACGGACCTCTTATTTATTATTTTATATACTAACAAGTGTGGTACATCCCTGCAAAGGCAGATCCAATCTCTTTCTCATCAGACTCTGCTGTCTTCCCTGCACTCTCACTCAGATGTTTACTGTTGCCAGTAGCACACGTATGAGAAGCAGAAGTATGGCGGCAGCTGTATAGATTCTGATATGTCATTCTCTATATCATACTTATCGTACACACATCATCCTTATTACTATTGAGAGAATAGAGGTAAAACACTGATGATGGGGGTGTAAGAGTGGATTATAACCTAGAAGATGATGATGATTACAGGGTATCATATGGCGTATTGCATGTAAAGTACCTTGTTCCACACCTACTCTGCTGTAGCAATATACTTTATATAAGGGTTAGTAACACTTGTACAGGCTTACCAGCGTATGAGCACACACATAAAGGAATGCTTCCTTACCAATGCTTCCAGGAGTAACGTTAGGAGACATTTCTCTGACCCATTAGCTTATACGACTGATGTTATTGTTCAGCTAGAATCTCCAGTTCATACGATATGTTCCCCATCCATTGTTTTACATTGGTGCTGACATAGGACTTGCCGAGTGACTACATCTCCATTTATTCTTCATGGTTAGTTACCAGTACAAGAGAGAGATATATCTAAGTCTTGTTATAATATTACATTTGTTATTGTGAGTGTTCTCAGGAGGGTGGACACAATGATAGTCTGACACAATATTATAAAGCTTCATTAAAAGTTATGTTTTATTATATACACACATTTACAATTAAGTGTCCCAGAGAGTCGTCTTCTCCTATTGTTTACAAGATTAATATTGTTACAGAAAATGTCACATTTCCTTAATGTATTTTATTTCCAGCAGATGGACACACAAGCAGGAATATCACAGAAGGACATCTAATGTTATCCCCGGATTGTGACATAAATGATAATGACAGTAGACAGGATTCTCCAGGAGATAACCCCATTACCCCAATTATACATCCAGCTCTATCAGCTGATCCCTCTGATCCTGGGAAATGTTCTCCTGATCACTCTGATATTGGTGCATCTGTTACAGCTCTGACAGTAGATATGGAGTTTCCCTGTTCTATAGATGCCAAATGTTTTATACAGAACACAAAGCTTATTATCCATCAGCCAGCTAAGGCAGGTAAGAGGCCATTTCCATGTTCTGAGTGTGAGAAATGTTTTACACAGAAATCAGATCTTGTTAAACATCAGAGAAGTCACACCGGTGAGAGGCCATTTTCTTGCTCTGAGTGTGCGAAGTGTTTTATCCAGAAATCACATCTTGTTATACATCAGAGAAGTCACACAGGTGAGAGGCCATTTCCATGTTCTGAGTGTGGGAAATGTTTTATCCAGAAATCACATCTTGTTATACATAACAGAAGTCACACAGGTGAGAACCCATTTTCTTGCTCTGAGTGTGCGAAGTGTTTTATCCAGAAATCACATCTTGTTATACATCAGAGAAGTCACACAGGTGAGAGGCCATTTCCATGTTCTGAGTGTGGGAAATGTTTTGCACGGAAATCACATCTTGTTGCACGTCAGCAAAGTCACAAAGATGAGAAGCCATTTCCATGTTCTGAGTGTGGGAAATGTTTTACACGGATATCACATCTTGTTACACATCAGAGAAGTCACACAGGTGAGAAACCGTTTTCTTGCTCCGAGTGCGGGAAATGTTTTACACAGAAATCACATCTTGTTAATCATCAGCGAAGTCACACAGGTGAGAATACATTTCCATGTTCTGAGTGTGGGAAATGTTTTACACAGAAATCAGATCTTATTAAACATCAGAAAACTCACACAGGTGAGAAGCCATTTCCATGTTCTGAGTGTGGGAAATGTTTTGCACGCAAAGCAGATCTTGTTAAACATCAGAGAACTCACACAGGTGAGAAGCCATTTTCTTGCTCTGAATGCGGGAAATGTTTTACACAGAAATCAAATCTTGTTAAACATCAGCGAAGTCACACAGGTGAGAATCCATTTCCATGTTCTGAGTGTGGAAAATGTTTTGCATACAAATCAGATCTTGTTAAACATCAGAGAAGTCACACAGGTGAGAAGCCATTTTCTTGCTCTGAGTGTGGGAAATGTTTTACCTGGAAATCACAACTTTATACACATCTTCGAAGTCACACAGGTGAGAAGCCATTTCCATACTCTGAGAAGTAAATCAGCTCTTGTAGACATCAGTCAGGTGAGAAACCATTTTAATCTTCTGGGGTATACTTATTGCCATATGATGTTCTTCAAGATTCTTATCCTATCTCCTATGCTTTTTGCAATATACATGCTACCGCATGGTGAAATAATCAGACGTCATGTACTCATCTACCACTGCTATGAAGATGATCTGTCTTTTGCTCAGGGTACTGAGAACCCAGTACCAATCCTAAATGGTTGTCTAGTTGAGCTCCAGGTGTGGGTGATGCCAGTTGGCTGTGACTCAGTCCTGGTGAAACAGGTCTATCATAAGATAGAAGCTCACCAACAAAGGGCAGGGCTACAGTTCAGCTTTGCAAACCAACCAGACTTACGCTTGGAGGTTCAGAGTTACAAAATGCGGATCATGTGTGGAATCTTGGTGTCCTGGATTGTGGAGTGAAACTTAGACATCACGTATCAGCCACAATCAGATCCTCATCTGAGGAACAGAGCCAGACTCCAGCACTTATTTCCCTCAGAAGATCTACCTACAGTCATACATACACTTGTATCATCACACATAGACTACTGCAATGTCCTCTACCTGGATCTCCTAGCAATAGAATTGCACCGCTTGTAGCTTGTACAGATTGCAGCAGCCAGTCTGTTACCTAACCAGCCCGTTCCTGCCACATAACACCCATTCTCTACTCCCTTCACCGGCTGCCTGTAAGATGGTGACTCTATTACATAATCTTACTGACTCCCAATCCTACATGATCAGGATCCATGGTAACAGAAGCAGCTTCTGCCTCATTACTGCCCTGCTTTCTTACTTCCATCTGCAGATGAAGGACTCTTACCAGCAGTACCAAGAATCTCCAAGCAGTGCTGAGATGTCAGAGGGGGAGACAGAGTGGTGGCACTAGTGCTGTAGTGGGGCCTGCCGAAGGCACTGTCAGTGGGTAATATTGTCCTCAAGCAGTGCTGAGGTGTCGGGGGGAGACACAGTGGCTGGCAGTAGTGGGGGGAGACAGTGCGGGTGACAGTAGCCGTGGGGAGACAAGGTGGGTGGCAATAGTGGGGGGAGACAGGGTGGGCGGCAGTACTAGGGGGAGACAGGGCGGATGGCAATAGAGGAGGGAGACAGGGTGGTTAGTAGTAGTAGGGACTGCAGGAGGCAGTGACTCTGAGAATCTTGTCCCCAAGCAGAGCTAAGGTGTCAGGGAGGTGGGGCGGGTGGCAGTAGTGGGGGGGTGACAGTAGTGGGGGGAGACAGGGTGGGTTGCAGTAGTGGTGGGAGACTAGGTCGGTGGCAGTAGTGAGGGGAGACGGGACTGGCAGTAGTGGGAGAGACAGGACTGGCAGTAGTTGTGTGTGTTCTGTGTAATAATCCTGAAAGTAGTGCTGCTACCGATCTCATATCATTTGTAGTAACTTGGAAAAGATGAGATGTGAGGTGCACTCTGGAAGCTTATAGGGGGTTAATCAGAGATGATCGCAGATGTGACATCACAGCCCCCCGGAGAATGGTCCCGGCCCGCCCGCGTTCACACCTCAGGGATGCGACCGCAATGTGTGTGTCTGCGTGGCCGCTGCGCATGTGTATTTTGCCACCACCAGCAAACTGCTGCGGGCCGCTATTGCGGCTGGGTCTGAATGACCCCCATAGGCTTTTGGCTCCTGATATGTATCTGTTTTACTTACCTGCAATACTATAATGTAACTTGAATTGTTTCTGTGCTTTAAGGATATTTCTCTTATGTCCTAGAGGATACTGGGGTTCCATTTAGTACCGTGGGGGTATAGACTGGTTCACTAAGAGCCAAGGACACTTTAAGAGTTTAACACTGTGTGCTGGCTCCTCCCTCTATGCCCCTCCTACCAGACTCAGTTTAGTTTATGTGCCCGAAGGAGCCGGTCACAGCTAGGGGGGCTCCTAGGAGTTTTCTTAGTTTTATTGTGTTCTAGAGTTTGTTATTTTACAGGAGGCTGTTTGGCACCAGTCTGCCGGCTTCATGGGACTTAGGGGGGAGAATGGCCGAATTAATACAGAGTTAATGGCTCCATTACTCCACTGACAGGACACTGAGCTCCTGAGGGAAATGTCCGCAAGCCCCACCATGGCGACCGCACACTCCCGCAGCACGCCGCCACCCTTAACAGCCAGAAGACATGAAGAGTGGTAAGTACAGCGCCGGCGTCCCAGTTAGTGGGTCACCGGCGGGTATGGCAGCACAAGGGTGGGAGCGCAGCTCTGGTTGCAGGCTGCGCTCCTGCAAGGCTCAGCAACATATTTTTCTGCCCTATGAGGGGTGTTCGGAAGCCAATAAGACTACCCTACACTGGTCTGACTGGGGCTGTATCCCACTCTCAGACATAATACCACAAGGCCAGTATAAACAAAAGGGCGGGAAGCTGCGCGTCATTACAGGGGGGCGGGGCTTCCACTCAGGGCAGACCCAGCAGCTCACCAGCGCCATTTTCTCCTTGCAGATCTCACTACAGGATGCTGACAGAGAAGCGCTGCCCCTCCAGACAACTCCAGCAAACCTCTGCGGTACCAGGGGGTTATAGAGGGGGGAGTGTAATTAAATGGTACTAGCTACCCTATTGAGGGTAGCTGGTCAGCGCCGGGCTTTTATCATAATATTAGGCAGATAGGGCACTGTGTGGGTTGTCCCTCATACTCTGTGACACTCTGACGGTGCTGTGGGGGAAGCTGACATTTTCCTGTGTGTGTGTGCGCATATATCTCACATTACCATGGCAAGGGACTGTGGGGGTCATTCCGAGTTGATCGCTCGCTAGCTAGTTTTAGCAGCCGTGCAAACGCTATGCCTCCGCCCACTTGGGAGTGTATTTTAGCTTGGCAGAAGTGCGAACGCATGTGCAGCCGAGCGCTGCAAAAACAGTTTGTGCAGTTTCTGAGTAGCTCTGAACCTACTCAGCACTAGCGATCACTTCAGCCTATTCGTGTCTGGATTTGACGTCATACACCCGCCCAGCCATGCCTGCGATTTTTCAGACATGCCTGCGTTTTTGCAAACACTCCCTGAAAATGGTCAGTTGACACCCAGTAACGCCCCCTTTCTGGCAATCTTCTAGCAGCCTACTGTTAGGCGCCGGGGTCCGCTTGTCCGCGCGACCCGGTGCCTAGCAACTAGGGACGCCGTGCACGTACAGCCTCCTGCTCCCTAGCAACGCTAGACACCGGGCGCGCTGAAGCCGCACGGACCCTAGCAACGGGGACGCCACTGGCGGACCGCTTTCCCCGTTGCCGGGTTTTAGGATTTAATGCGTTCACCTGTTCTCTGGCCGTGCAGCAAGGCAGCTGCACGGCATTTAGTCCAATCAGCCTCTAAACAGCTGATTGGAGGACTCCCTGTTAAGTACACTCCCAGGGCTTCTCACAGACGCCGGTAATAGCTTCCTGCATGCTGCCTTTGTTTGCTGAGAGTCCGTTTCCAGTCCTGCTGTATCCGGTCATTCCAGTCCTCTGAAGTCCTGTACTCGGGAGTTATCATCTCGTCCCTGGAGTCCTGACTGATCACCGTTTAACATCCAGTGGTGTTCGTGAGTCGCGGCTCTGCAGTGTGTAGCGGCTCGGCCGCTTTACCCTTTATATTTTGTGTTTGGAGCATTTGCGGAGGGTTCCGCTTCCACAGGTCCACTCTGGTATTCGGCGGTGGCGGGTAGGAGTATTGGACAAGTGGATTTTGGTTGTCCTTTTCCCTGGCGGTTTCTCCGCACATACTTTAGATTTTTAGTTAGCTCGTAGCCCCTGGCCTGTTTGTTTAGTTAGAGGGCCTCTTGTTATCATCCTGTCTCGGATTTCCCTTTGTCTCTCACTAAGACCGGGGGGCATCGGAGTTGGGCAGACATAATCCGCCCTTCAAATGCGGCTGCCAAGGGCTCAAGAAACCATAGTCTCGCAAGGGATTTCTGACAGCACGGGTAAGACAACCGAGTTAGGGCGCCAGGGGCTATTCCCTTTTCCAGCATTCCGTTCCAGTGCTCCGGTCCTTGCCATAAGATCTCCTCTGACCAGGAGTGCTGGAATCATAACATTATTACCGGCCAAACCAAAAATTTAAATTAAACAGGGTTTAATTTTTTCATTTTCATTCAGTTTTATTAAGGTTTTTTGGCCTCATGAATCCGACTGGTTTAGGGCCGAATCCTGGTCAGCTCATAGTCAATCAGATTCAAGAACTTACTCAGATGGTTCAGAAACTTTCTCTTCGGGTGAAGTCGCAGGAAGATCTTTTGCGAGCCTCCCCAAGGGTAGTCCCTGAACCAAAGATGCATTTGCCTGACCGTTTTTCTGGTGATAGAAAAGATTTTTTAATTTTAAAGAATCCTGTAAACTTTATTTTCGTTTAAGACCAACTGCCTCTGGTACTGAATCTCAGCGGGTTGGGATTATTATTTCTTTACTCCAGGGGGATCCTCAGACCTGGGCATTTGGTTTAAAGGCAGAGGATCCTGCGTTGTTGTCAGTAGACTTTTTTTTAAGTCTTTAGGGCTTTTGTACGATGACCCAGATAGAGAGGCGTCTGCTGAAAGTCAGCTGCGCGCTCTCAAACAAGGTAGAAATCCTGCAGAGGTTTATTGTACTGAATTTCGCCGTTGGTCAAACGACTGTGGCTGGAATGACCCAGTCCTGCGCAGTCAGTTTCGCCTCGGCTTATCAGAGTCTATAAAAGACAGTCTCCTCCAGTACCCCGCTACTGAGACACTCGATAAACTCATGGAGCTTTCTATTAAGATTGATCGGCGTCTCAGAGAGCGGAGGGCTGAAAGAGGAGCACCTGTAAGATCAAGTCCGTGTTTATATTCCATTCCTGAAGACGTAGAGGAGCCCATGCAGATGGGTCTCTCTCTGCTGTCTCCTGAGGAAAGAGCCAGAAGGCAAAATTCTGGTCTTTGTCTGTACTGTGGGGGTAAGGGACATTTTGCTCCTAACTGTCCGAACAAGTCGGGAAACGCTTTGACCAGGTGAATTGTGAGGGGCTTCACCTAGGTCTGCAGCTTATCTCCTCGAATAACTCCCTTTTAGTCCCAGTTAAGGTTTCCTTTGGCAGCCTTAGTTCTTTGGTGTCGGCTTTTGTCGACAGTGGAGCTGCAGGAAACTTTATGGATTTAACTTGGGCTAAGGCCTTAGGCCAGTGGTTCCCAAACTGTGTGCCGTGGCACCCTGGGGTGCCGCGGGACACTTGCAGGGGTGCCTCAGGTTGGTGGTCAAGGACCAATTCAAACTATTTATTGTCATTTTAATAGGCAAAACCAGTGCTGATGGCTTCCAGTTATAAAATATGTGGACAAACAAAAGCAAATCTTGTCCCTCACCACATAACTGACCCTAAGGATGACATATAAACATAATTTACTTAATCTAATATTTTTTTCGAAATTTCTCAATAAGAAACTTGTGGCCTAGGGGTGCCGTGAAAAAAAATCTGACACTCCAGGGTGCCGTGACTCACAAAAGTTTGGGAACCACTGCCTTAGGCATTCCTCAGTTACCTTTGGGTAGGTGTGTCACCATGCATGGCTTAGATGGGAATCCACTGTCCAATGGGGTTATTTCTCTCCGTACACCCCCTGTATTACTTACAGAAGGAGCTCTACATTCTGAAAAAATCGAGTTCTAGCTTACTCATTGCCCAGCAGTTACAGTTGTTCTGGGTCACCCTTGGCTGGCCTTTCATAATCCCACCATTGATTGGCGGTCAGGGGAGATTTCACAATGGGGTACTTTTTGTGCTAAGGAATGTATTACGTTTCCAGTCAGAGTAGCAGCTATCATTCCAGAACTCATTCCTGTGGAATACCAGGAGTTTGCTGATGTCTTTTCCAAAGGCAATGTGGACATTCTGCCTCCCCATCGGCCTTATGATTGTGCTATTGAGCTAATTCCTGGTGCCGCTTTGCCAAAGAGAAGACTATATGCATTATCCGGGCCAGAAACTGCAGCTATAAATGATTATGTTAAGGAGAGCCTAGAGAAAGGATTTATTAGACCATCAAAATCTCCTTTAAGTGCAGGCTTCTTCTTTGTGGAGAAAAAGGATGGCTCGCTTAGACCTTGCATTGACTTTAGAGCCCTGAATAAGATCTCAGTTAAAAACACTTATCCTTTGCCGCTGATTTCTGTACTCTTTGATCAGTTACGTTCGGCTGTGATTTTTTCTAAAATTGACCTTAGAGGAGCGTACAACCTCATCCGAATTAAATCTGGAGATGAGTGGAAGACGGCCTTCAGTACTCAGTCGGGTCACTACGAGTACCTAATGATGCCGTTCGGCTTGTCTTATGCTCCAGCAGTTTTTCAAGACCTCATTAACGATGTGCTCCGTGACTTCCTAGGGAAATTCGTGGTCGTTTACTTAGACGACATCCTGATTTATTCTGAATCAATGGAACAACATGTTACCCAGGTGCGTCTGGTTCTTCAGAAGTTACGTGAGAATCATTTATATGCCAAACTGGAGAAGTGTGAGTTTCACGTCACGGAAGTATCTTTTTTAGGGTACATTATTTCCCCTCAGGGATTTTCCATGGAACCAAAGAAGCTCCAGGCCATCCTTAGTTGGGCGCAACCCACCAATTTAAAAGCAATTCAGCGCTTTTTAGGGTTTGCGAATTATTATAGGAGGTTCATTCATTCTTTTTCTGACCTGGTTGCTCCCATTGTAGCTTTGACAAAGAAAGGAGCGGATCCTACCAACTGGTCGCGTGAAGCTGAGTTGTCCTTCCGGGCCTTGAAACAAGCTTTTGTCTCGGCTCCAGTCCTCAGACATCCCAATCCGGAATTGCCCTTTGTTGTGGAGGTTGATGCCTCGGAGGTTGGAGTGGGGGCTATCCTTTCTCAAAAGGATCCGGAGTCTCTGGAGTTACATCCTTGTGCCTTTATGTCCAGTAAATTCTCCTCCGCTGAATCCAACTATGACGTTGGTAATCGGGAGTTACTGGCGGTAAAGTGGGCTTTCGAGGAGTGGAGGCATTGGCTGGAGGGAGCAAAACATACTATTTCAGTATTGACTGACCATAAAAACCTGCAATACATCGAATCGGCTAAGCGGCTTAATGCCCGGCAGGCACGTTGGGCTTTATTTTTTTACTCGTTTAAAATTTATAATCACTTTCAGGCCTGGTTCCAAGAATACTAAGGATGATGCCCTGTCACGCAGCTTTCTTCCGGTTCACAATAACAGTCCGGTTACTCCCATACTTCCATCTTCGGTCATCTGGGCAGGCCTCAAACAAGATTTATTTACCCAGTTAAAACAGCTTCAACACCAAGCTCCTGGAAATACTCCTGCTGGTCGTCTTTACGTTCCTGAGTTTTTGAGAGCTACTGTTTTAACGGAATTCCATGATAACAAAGTTTCCGTGCATCCGGGAATCTCTAAGACTTTGGAGTTAGTCTCTCGCTCAGTATGGTGGCCTGGTCTTTCTAAAGACGCTAAGGTGTTTGTTTATTCATGTCAGGTTTGTGCACAGCATAAGGTTCCCCGTTCCTTGCCTATCGGGCAACTTATGCCCTTAAATGTTCCTCTCAGGCCATGGTCTCATATTTCCATGGATTTTGTGGTTGACATTCCCCTTTCAGCCGGATTCCGAGTCATATGGGTGGTAGTGGACCGTTTTAGCAAGATGGCTCATTTTATTGCTCTTCCCCGATTGCCTTCTGCCCAAGGGTTGGCAGTTTTGTTTCTCCGCCATGTTTTCAGACTTCATGGGTTGCCTACTGATATTGTTTCTAATCGGGGTCCACAATTCATTGCACAATTCTGGAAATGTTTTTGTGCCTCATTAAAGATGAAATTGTCATTAACATCCGGTTACCACCCACAATCCAACGGGCAAACCGAGCGAGTTAACCAATCATTGAAACAGTATTTGCGCTTGTATTCAGCCAAACTCCAGAATGATTGGTCCGAGTTTCTTCCGTTGGCGGAGTTTGCTTACAATAATTCTTGTCATTCCTCCACTAAAGAGTCTCCATTCTTTTCAGTTTTTGGTTTTCACCCCAGAGCTAATTCTTTTTTTCATCATTCCTCAGTCTCCTCGCTAACCTTAACCTCCCATCTCAGAGCCATTTGGAAAAAAGTGCACCTTGCTCTCAGAAAAGCGACTTTCGAGAGAAGAAATTTTCTGACAGGCTCCGACGTCCTTGCACTTTTAAGGTGGGAGATAGGGTATGGTTGTCGACTCGTAACATCAGGCTTTGAAAATCCTCGGCTAGATTGGGACCCAAATTTATTGGGCCATTTCTTATTATTAAAAGAGTCAACCCAGTTGGCTTTCGGTTACGTTTACCAAGATCTCTCAGGATTGGAAATACGTTTCATTGTTCCCTGTTGAAACAATACGTTTCTTCCAGTAGATTTCCTCGGAGGATCTCTCAGGGTAGATCTCCGGTGGATGTACAGGGACAACAGGAGTTCTTGGTGGAGAAGGTTCTCGATTCCAAATTGTCCCGGGGCCGGCTTTATTTTCTGGTTCACTGAAGAGGCTATGGTCCGGAGGAAAGGTCTTGGGTCCTGGATAAGGATCTTCATGCCCCGAGGATCAAGAGGGCATATTTTCGGGAATTTCCTCGGAAACCTGGCTTTAGGGGTTCCTTGACCCCTCTTCAAGGGGGGGGTACTGTTAGGCGCCAGGGTCCGCTTGTCCGTGCGACCCGGCGCCTAGCAACTAGGGACGCCGTGCACGTACAGCCGCCGGCTCCCTAGCAACGCTAGATACCGGGCGCGCTGAAGCAGCACGGACCCTAGCAACGGGGACGCCACTGGCGGACCGCGTTCCCCGTTGCTGGGTTTTAGGATTTAATGCGTTCACCTGTTCTCTGGCCGTGCAGCAAGGCAGCTGCACGGCATTTAGTCCAATCAGCCTCTAAACAGCTGATTGGAGGACTCCCTGTTAAGTACACTCCCAGGGCTTCTCACAGACGCCGGTAATAGCTTCCTGCATGCTGCCTTTGTTTGCTGAGAGTCCGTTTCCAGTCCTGCTGTATCCGATCATTCCAGTCCTCTGAAGTCCTGTACTCGGGAGTTATCATCTCGTCCCTGGAGTCCTGACTGATCACCGTTTAACATCCAGTGGTGTTCGTGAGTCGCGGCTCTGCCGTGTGTAGCGGCTCGGCCGCTTTACCCTTTATATTTTGTGTTTGGAGCATTTGCGGAGGGTTCCGCTTCCACAGGTCCACTCTGGTATTCGGCGGTGGCGGGTAGGAGTATTGGACAAGTTGATTTTGGTTGTCCTTTTCCCTGGCAGTTTCTCCGCACATACTTTAGGTTTTTAGTTAGCTCGTAGCCCCTGGCCTGTTTGTTTAGTTAGAGGGCCTCTTGTTATCATCCTGTCTCGGATTTCCCTTTGTCTCTCACTAAGACCGGGGGGCATCGGAGTTGGGCAGACATAATCCGCCCTTCAAACGCGGCTGCCAAGGGCTCAAGAAACCATAGTCTCGCAAGGGATTTCTGACAGCACGGGTAAGACAACAGAGTTAGGGCGCCAGGGGCTATTGTTCTTTCCTGCTCCCTTTTCCAGCATTCCGTTCCAGTGCTCCGGTCCTTGCCATAAGATCTCCTCTGACCAGGAGTGCTGGAATCATAACACCGCCAGTGCAAAGAAAAACTTTGCAAGAACCTGAGCACAACCACAAAGGGCTTTGTACCCATACGTCACATGTGCACAATGTGGGGCATACGCATGCGCAGGAATGCAGTTTTTCACCTGATCGCTGCGCTGCGAAAATCGACAGTGAGCGATCAACTTGGAATGACCCCGTGTGTCTTGTACTGCAGAGTGTTTATCTTCTCCAGGGGAGTCCCTGCTATGTACTCAAAACAGTACACCTTCTCAGGCTTCTGGGTCTGAACCCGTTTGGGTGGACTCCATAAAGGGTATGATATAAAATATCTCTACCAGATTATCCCATACTGAGAAAGACGCGTCATTTTAGATAGAGTCTGTGGAGGATCTGATGAATAGGGATACAGCCCCCACAACTGCGCCTCTCACCCCACCCACGTATCCACAAAAGTGTACACTGGCCCAGATAATGCATGCTGACACTGATACCGATGCCTCAGATACAGGGGATGGTGAGGTGGATCTGGTGGGGAGATGCAACTCCTGCCCGAGGGGTACAAGCTATGATTGAGGCCATTAGGGATATTTTGCAGATAACCGAGAAGGTTTCTGTTCAGGAAGAGGAATCTTATTTTAATATAAAAAATAAATCCTCGGTTACCTTCCCTGCATCAAAGGAGTTAAACTCCCTATTTGAAGGAACCTGGGAAAACCCAGAGAAAAAAAATCCAATTCCCTAAAAGGCAACTCATTTCTTTCCCTTTCCCTCAGGAGTATAGGAAGAAGTGGGAAAACCCACCTATTGTGGATGCCTCTGTGTCTAGATTGTCAAAAAAGGTTGTTTTACCTGTCCCTGGTACAGCCTCCTTAAAGGAGCTGGCTGACCGCAAGATTGAGACTACGCTCAAATCACTATACACTGCTACAGAAGTGGTTTAGAGACCCACTATTGCTTGGGCGTGGATTTCTAGGGCCATAGTAAAGTGGTCAGGCACCTTACTAAATTATTTAGATTCCATGAATAGGAGTGACATTGACATGTTTTTACATCACATACAGGATTCTGCAGGCTTCATGGTGGAGGCCATGAAGGAAATTGGCCTGCTTAATGCAAGGGCCACAACTATGGCAGTTTCGGCATGCAGGGGACTGTGGCTTCGCCAATGGACTGTGGACACAGAATCCAAGAAAAGTGTGGAGATCCTGCCCTTCACAGGTGAGGCCCTGTCTGGGGACACACTGGATATGTGGATATCCAAGGCAGCTGCAGGTAAGTCGACATAGGTTAAAAGATTTCAGTCACATCTGGGCGACATCATGCCTAGACCCCTGGATAAAAGATATTATTGACCAGGGGTATAGACTGGAGTTTCAAGAACTCTCACCTCACAGATTCATCAAATCAGGCTTACCAGCTTCTCAGGAAGACAGTACAATCCTGCAGAAGGCTATTAAAAAATTGGTACAAACACAAGTCATTGTTCCAGTTCCACCACAACTACAGAACAGTGGTTATTACTCCAATCTGTTTGTGGTACCGAAACCGGACGGTTCATTCAGACCGATATTGAACCTAAAATCCTTGAACCCTTACTTGTGGGTATTCAAATTCAAGATGGAGTCTCTGAGAGCGGTAATCTCAGGTCTGGAGGAGAGGGAATTCCTAATATCCCTTGATATCAAGGATACACACCTTCACATTCCGATCTGGCCGCCTCACCAGACTTATCGAAGGTTTGCACTACAGGACTGTCACTATCAGTTCCAGGCACTGCCATTTGGCCTCTACAGCACTGAGGGTGTTCACCAAGGTCATGGAAGAGCTGATGCTCCTCCTCAAGCAGTGAGTGAACATAATTACATATCTGGATTGTCACAATCCGGGTATTTGGACGCCATTACTTACCCTTCAGATGCCTCCTGAGGCGGGCTCAGCGTTCCAGGACCGGATTCCGCTGTTCCTGAGTTTCCACATGCAGAGTGTCAGAGTGGTGTTTTCATCAGCCGCGGCCTCCGCTGTGCCCGCGTGGTTAAATGTGCATCTATCAGCCTGGCGTCTCCTGTCTCCGGTGGCCGGCGCCGCCATTACTGTTTCCCAGACCACATGGATTACAAACCAAACTTCCCTCCAAGTGTCTGCATGGGCGCAGCCATCTTGGATTATGTCATCTGATCATTTCCACCAATCTGCTGTCTGTATTATTGATTTGCATAATTGCCTAGCCAACCCCTTCCTTGCTGCAGGTATAAGTAAGCTGTGCCTGAGCAAGGAAGACGTCAGTGCTTTGGTTGTCAAACCTAGTTCCTGTTTGTCTCTCTTCTATGATTGTCTTCCAGGTTCCAGCTCCTGTCTCAAGACTTCCACCATAGAGACCCGCACCAGCATTCCACCTGCGGTGTAGCCTGACTCTCCAATCCATTGTGGATTCATCTGTTTCCAGCTACAACACTACCTGCTTCCAGCCTCAGCTTCCAGCAGAGTACAGCTTCCCTTAAAGGGCCGGTGTCCTTTCTACACTTTACCAATCTCCACCGGAATTATTATTTCTCCGCTCTCAAGTTCTACATTTCAGTTCACATTTCATCGCTCCCAAAGTTCATTTATTATTTAACTGGTTCCAGCCAGTATCCACTCCATGCTAACAACAGTCTGGTTCCAGCCAGTATCCACAGC
Organism: Pseudophryne corroboree; assembly: GCF_028390025.1. Lineage (NCBI taxonomy): Eukaryota > Metazoa > Chordata > Amphibia > Anura > Myobatrachidae > Pseudophryne > Pseudophryne corroboree. The sequence goes on along the minus strand of NW_026967531.1, from coordinate 859,715 downwards.
AGCTGTTTTACCTTCAGCAACCCAGCTCTTCCTGGAACACCAGCTGGTACAATCCTGGATTATCTCCATTGCTACAGCCGGGCCTGGTAAGGACTTTCCATCTAGAAGATCATAAGAACTATCTCACACTACCAGTGCCCTGTGGCTCCTGCCATGCTGTAGTACTCAGGAACTGTATTTATTCTTTGCTGACTTTTACGTTTTCTTTTATTGCTGCTGTGATGCGGAGTTGTCATAATAAACATCATTGACTTTTATCCAAGTTGTCGTGGTCACGCCTTCGGGCAGTTATTATTCATGTTACTTACATGTCCAGGGGTCTGATACAACCTCCCAGGTTCCGGTACATCTCAGCCCCTACAACTGAGGCTGCCTCCCGTCAGCTCAGGCCCTCAGTTGTGACAGTAAGCACTGACCTAATGAATCCAGCCGGAGACCAGGATCAAGCGGCCAGGCCGATGCAAGAACTGGCAGCCCGACTAGAACATCAGGAGGCTGCACAGGGCCACATCATCCGCTGTCTCCAGGATCTCTCTACTCGGCTGGATGGGATTCAGACAACTCTCCGTGGATCAGGCGCGTCTGGTGCGTCAACCACAGTGACTCCAGCTATAACCCCACCCACCTTACCCATTTCTGCTCCACGTCTTCATCTTCCAACGCCAGCAAAATTTGACGGATCTCCAAGATTCTGCAGGGGATTTCTCAACCAGTGTGAGATTCAGTTTGAGCTACAACCTGGCAATTTTCCCAGTGACCGTACAAAAATTGCCTACATTATTTCTCTTCTCAGTGGCTCAGCCCTTGATTGGGCATCACCGTTATGGGAGAGGTCCGACACCCTGCTATCTTCTTACACTGCATTCGTGTCAACATTCAGGCGCATCTTCGACGAGCCAGGCCGGGTAACTTCAGCTTCGTCTGAGATTCTCCGTTTACGCCAGGGATCACGTACTGTAGGACAATATCTTATACAGTTCCAGATCCTGGCATCCGAACTGGCATGGAACGACGAGGCCCTGTATGCTGCATTCTGGCATGGTTTATCCGAGCGTATTAAAGATGAATTAGCTACCAGAGACTTACCCTCCAAGTTAGATGAGCTAATCTCACTTTGTACGAAAGTTGACTTAGTTTCAGAGAGAGAGCAACTGAGCGTGGAAGATCATCTGCTCCAAAATCTTCTGCTCCTCCTCCTCGTCAACTGTCACCATCTAAAGATGAGCCCATGCAACTTGGCCGTTCCCGTTTAACTCCTGCTGAGCGCCGAAGACGTCTCTCCGAGTTTCTCTGTCTGTATTGTGCAGCTCCGTCTCACACCATTAATGCCTGTCCCAAACGTCCGGGAAACTCCAAATCCTAGCTCGCCAAGGAGAGGGCCGGCTAGGAGTAATGATCTCCTCTCCATCTCCTCAAGATTGTAACCTCCCAGTCTCGCTTCAAGTTGCTCAACGTTATCAGAACGTCATTGCCCTCCTGGATTCCGGAGCAGCTGGGAACTTTATTACTGAGGCCTATGTTAAACGGTGGTCCCTACCCACCGAGAGACTTCCTTCGTCCTTTTCCTTAACTGCTGTGGATGGCAGTAAAATTTTTGATACAGTTATTTCTCTAAGGACTCTACCAGTTCGTCTGAGAGTGGGAGTTCTTCATTCCGAACTTATTTCACTTTTAGTGATTCCAAGAGCCACACATCCTGTGGTCCTGGGCCTTCCATGGCTCCGTCTTCACAATCCTACAATTGATTGGACGACTACGCAAATCCTGGCATGGGGTTCCTCCTGTACTAAGACATGTTTATTTAAAGTGTTGCCTGTCTGTTCTTCCTCCCCCAGGTCGTCTGATGTTCCACCTCCTCCATATCAAGATTTCACGGATGTGTTCAGTAAAGCTTCTGCTGATATCCTTCCTCCTCATAGAGAATGGGACTGCCCGATTGATCTCGTTCCAGGGAAGGTTCCACCTCGAGGCCGAACTTATCCGTTGTCTCTCCCCGAGACGCATTCTATGGAGGAATACATTAAAGAGAACCTAGCAAAGGGGTTCATTCGACCTTCTTCTTCTCCAGCCGGCGCAGGCTTCTTTTTTGTAAAGAAGAAAGATGGTGGTCTGCGGCCGTGCATCGACTACAGAGGTTTGAACGACATTACCATCAAGAACCGCTATCCTTTACCCCTGATTACTGAGCTCTTTGACAGAGTTAGCGGAGCTACCATCTTTACAAAGCTGGACCTGAGAGGTGCATACAATCTCATCCGGATCCGTGAGGGTGACGAGTGGAAGACCGCATTTAACACCCGTGACGGACATTATGAGTACCTCGTCATGCCCTTCGGATTGAGCAATGCTCCAGCTGTCTTCCAGCATTTCGTCAATGAGATCTTCAGAGACATTCTATACCGTCATGTCGTGGTCTATCTAGATGATATCCTCATTTTTGCCAACGATTTAGAGGAACATCGTTTCTGGGTAAAGGAGGTTCTGTCCCGTCTCCGTGTCAATCATCTCTACTGCAAATTAGAGAAATGCGTCTTTGAAGTCAAGTCCATTCCGTTTCTAGGGTACATTGTGTCCGGTTCCGGACTAGAGATGGATCCTGAGAAACTACAAGCAATCCAGAATTGGCCGGTACCCTTAACCCTCAAAGGGGTCCAGAGGTTCTTAGGGTTCGCCAATTATTACCGAAAGTTTATACGAGACTTTTCCACCATTGTGGCGCCTATTACTGCTTTCACCAAGAAGGGTGCTAACCCGTCCAAGTGGTCTGAAGAAGCCATGCAAGCTTTTCATCTTTTAAAACAGAGGTTCATCTCTGCACCTGTCCTGAAACAGCCTGACATCGACTCTCCTTTCATCTTAGAGGTGGATGCCTCCTCCGTTGGAGTAGGAGCGGTGTTATCTCAGAGGGCTAAAGATGGTCATTTACATCCTTGCAGTTTCTTTTCACGGAAATTCTCACCAGCGGAGCGCAACTATGCCATTGGCGACCAGGAGTTGCTAGCCATCAAGCTCGCTCTAGAGGAGTGGAGATATCTGTTGGAGGGAGCTTCTCATTCAATCACCATCCTTACAGACCACAAGAACCTTCTATATCTAAAAGGCGCACAATGTCTCAACCCTCGTCAGGCCAGATGGGCACTTTTCTTTTCCAGGTTCGACTTTAAACTCCAGTTCTGTCCGGGCTCTCAGAATCGCAAGGCCGATGCCCTTTCCCGCTCATGGGAGCAAGAAAATGAGTCAGAGTCTTCAGACAAGCATCCTATTATAAATCCGTTGGCATTCTCCACGGTAGGGATGGACTCTACGCCCCCATCAGGGAAAAGTTTTGTGAAGCCGACACTAAGGAAGAAGCTCATGCATTGGGCCCATGCTTCCCGTTTTGCCGGACATACAGGTATCCAAAAAACCCTGGAGTTTATCTCTAGGTCCTATTGGTGGCCAACTCTGAAAAAGGACGTTTTGGAGTTTATTGCATCTTGCCCAAAGTGTGCTCAACATAAAGTATCCCGCCAGTCGCCTGCGGGGCAACTGGTTCCACTATCTGTTCCCCGTCAACCATGGACCCATTTGTCGATGGATTTTATTACAGATTTGCCCATGTGCAACAAGTTCAATACCATCTGGGTGGTAGTTGACCGGTTCACCAAGATGGCACACTTCATTCCTCTCACCGGTCTTCCGTCAGCTTCCAAGTTGGCTCAAGTATTCATACAAGAGATCTTCCGACTCCACGGTCTTCCAGAAGAAATTATCTCAGGTCGAGGAGTTCAATTCACAGCCAAATTCTGGCGAAGTTTATGTCAAGTCCTCCAAGTCAAGTTAAAGTTTTCCACGGCTTACCATCCTCAGACCAATGGTCAAACTGAGAGGGTGAATCAGGACTTGGAGGCCTTCCTCCGCATCTATGTGTCCTCCTCTCAAGATGACTGGGTTCAATTACTTCCCTGGGCCGAGTTCTGTCATAACAACCAGTATCATTCTTCATCTTCTTCAACACCATTCTTCACCAACTTTGGATTCCACCCTAAAGTCCCTGAGTTCCAACCGCTTCCAGCAACTTCTGTTCCCGCAGTGGATATCACCTTGCATCAGTTTGCCAATATCTGGAAGAGCGTACGATCAGCTCTGCTCAAGGCATCGTTCAGGTACAAGAAGTTTGCGGATAAGAAGCGTCGAGCAGTTCCTGCTCTCAAGGTGGGTGATCGGGTATTATTATCCACGAAGAATTTGAGGTTAAGAGTTCCCAGTATGAAGTTTGCACCTCGCTACATCGGTCCTTTTAAAATTGATCAAGTCATCAATCCTGTTGCTTACAGACTCCAGTTACCTCCCTTCTTAAAAATACCCAGGACATTCCATGTTTCCCTGTTGAAACCGCTAATCTTGAATCGGTTTCATTCCTCACTTCCACCAACTCCGAAAGTCCAAACTCAACGAGGCGTTGAGTATGAAGTGGCCAAGATCCTGGACTCACGTCACCGTTACGGTCAACTTCAGTATCTCATTGACTGGAAGGGCTATGGTCCTGAAGAACGCTCTTGGACCAATGCCTCTGACGTCCATGCTCCTGCCTTGGTCCGAAATTTCCACGCAAAGTTTCCTTTAAAGCCTAAGAAGTGTCCTGGGGCCACTCCTAAAGGGGGGGGTGCTGTCACGATCCGGGTATTTGGACGCCATTACTTACCCTTCAGATGCCTCCTGAGGCGGGCTCAGCGTTCCAGGACCGGATTCCGCTGTTCCTGAGTTTCCACATGCAGAGTGTCAGAGTGGTGTTTTCATCAGCCGCGGCCTCCGCTGTGCCCGCGTGGTTAAATGTGCATCTATCAGCCTGGCGTCTCCTGTCTCCGGTGGCCGGCGCCGCCATTACTGTTTCCCAGACCACATGGATTACAAACCAAACTTCCCTCCAAGTGTCTGCATGGGCGCAGCCATCTTGGATTATGTCATCTGATCATTTCCACCAATCTGCTGTCTGTATTATTGATTTGCATAATTGCCTAGCCAACCCCTTCCTTGCTGCAGGTATAAGTAAGCTGTGCCTGAGCAAGGAAGACGTCAGTGCTTTGGTTGTCAAACCTAGTTCCTGTTTGTCTCTCTTCTATGATTGTCTTCCAGGTTCCAGCTCCTGTCTCAAGACTTCCACCATAGAGACCCGCACCAGCATTCCACCTGCGGTGTAGCCTGACTCTCCAATCCATTGTGGATTCATCTGTTTCCAGCTACAACACTACCTGCTTCCAGCCTCAGCTTCCAGCAGAGTACAGCTTCCCTTAAAGGGCCGGTGTCCTTTCTACACTTTACCACTCTCCACCGGAATTATTATTTCTCCGCTCTCAAGTTCTACATTTCAGTTCACATTTCATCGCTCCCAAAGTTCATTTATTATTTAACTGGTTCCAGCCAGTATCCACTCCATGCTAACAACAGTCTGGTTCCAGCCAGTATCCACAGCAGCTGTTTTACCTTCAGCAACCCAGCTCTTCCTGGAACACCAGCTGGTACAATCCTGGATTATCTCCATTGCTACAGCCGGGCCTGGTAAGGACTTTCCATCTAGAAGATCATAAGAACTATCTCACACTACCAGTGCCCTGTGGCTCCTGCCATGCTGTAGTACTCAGGAACTGTATTTATTCTTTGCTGACTTTTACGTTTTCTTTTATTGCTGCTGTGATGCGGAGTTGTCATAATAAACATCATTGACTTTTATCCAAGTTGTCGTGGTCACGCCTTCGGGCAGTTATTATTGTTACTTACATGTCCAGGGGTCTGATACAACCTCCCAGGTTCCGGTACATCTCAGCCCCTACAACTGAGGCTGCCTCCCGTCAGCTCAGGCCCTCAGTTGTGACATGGATGATTTACTGATAAAAGCATCTTCCAGGGAGTGGTTATTGCAGAGTACTACTCTCTCAACTCATCTACTTCAGGATCATGGATGGATTCTGAACCTTCCAAAATCACATTTGGAGCCGACAATGAGACTTCCCTTCTTGGGGATGATACTCGACATGGAAGTTCAGAGGGTGTTTCTTCCATTGGAAAAAGCGTTGGTGATCCAGTCAATGGTCCGGGATCTCCTGAATCCAGCCCGGGTATCGGTTCATTAGTGCATTTGCCTTCTGGTGGAAGATGGTAGCCTCCTATGAGTCACTGCAGTACGGAAGATTCCATGCAAGATTCTTCCAGCTGGATCTCCTGGACAAGTGGTCCAGATCAAATCTTCACATGCACCAGCAGATACGCCTGTCGCCAAAAGCCAGAATTTCTCTTCTCTGGTGGCTGCAGACTTCTCACCTGATCGAAGGCCGCAGGTTCGGGATTCAAAATTGGATTCTTCTACCCACAGATGCAAGTCTTAGAGGTTGGGGAGCAGTCACCCAGGGGGAAAACTTCTAAGGAAAGTGGTCAAGACAGGAAGCCATCCTTACAATAAACATTCTGGAACTAAGGGCCGTATACAATGCCCTTCTACAAGCGGCACATCTTCTGCGAGATCAAGCCATTCAGGTTCAGTCAGACAATGTAACAGCGGTGTCCTACATAAACAGACAGGGCGGAAAGAAGAGCAGAGCTGCACTGTCAGAGGTAGCAAGAATTATTCTCTAGGCAGAAAGACATGCATTGGCACTGTCGGCAATCTTCATTCTGGGAGTGGACTACTGGGAAGCAGACTTCCTCAGCAGACACGATCTCCATCCAGGAGAGTGGGACTTCCACCCGGAGGTCTTCGCGGAGGTAACAAGCAGGTGGGGAGTACCTCAGATAGACATGATGGCCTCTCGTCTCAACAAGAAGCTCAATAAAGGTCCACATTTCAGCCTTGTCCATTTTCTTCCAGAAACAATTGGCTGTTCTCCCTTAGGTTCAGACATAAGGGGTTCTGCACATCCAACCGCCTTTTGTGTTTCCTACGGCACCTGGGATTTTAGTGTGGTGCTACAGTTCCTGCAATCAGATTGGTTTGAGCCTTTACAGGAGGTAGACGTAAAGTTTCTTACGTGAAAGGCTGTCACACTGTTGGCCTTGGCATCAGCAAGACGTGTGTCAGAATTGGCGGCATTGTCGCACAAAAGCCCCTACTTGGTTTTTATGAGGATAGAGCTGAGCTCAGAACGCGTCAGAGGTTTCTTCCTAAGGTCATGCCTGCATTTCATATCAACCAACCTATTGTGGTGCCAGTGGCTACTGACACCTCAGCTTCTTCAAAGTCATTGGACGTTGTAAGAGCTTTGAAGATATATGTGAAGCGGACAGCTCGTCACAGGAAATCGGACGCGCTGTTTGTCCTTTATGATCCCAATAAGATTGGGTGTCCTGCTTCTAAGCAGACAATTGCTCACTGGATCAGGTTTACTATCCAGCATGCTTATTCCACGGCAGGATTGCCGGTTCCAAGATCTGTATAGGCCCACTCTACTCATTCAGTTCTTCGTTTCTTCCTGGGCAGCTGCCCTGGGTGTCTCGGCTCTACAGCTTTGCCGAGCAGCTACTTGGTCAGGTTCAAACACGTTTGCTAAGTTCTACAAGTTCGATACTTTGACCAAACGTTAGGTCCTCAGAGGCCAATCAGTTCTGCAGGACCCTCAGCATTCTCCCTCCCTTCCTCAAGGCACACTAACAGTCCAGGTTTTAGTGATATCCAGGCTTGAACACAGGTGACTTAATTAGCTCAGTTATTTTGATTTCTCTAACGTCCTAGAGGATGCTGGGGACTCCATAAGGACCATGGGGAATAGACAGGCTCCGCAGGAGATAGGGCACTTTAAGAAAGACTTTGGATACTGGGTGTGCACTGGCTCCTTCCTCTATGCCCCTCCTCCAGTTTTACACTGTGCCCAGAGGAGAATGGGTGCACTGCAGGGAGCTCTCCTGAGCTTCCTGCTTAGAAAGCATTTTTGTTAGGATTTTTTCTCTTTTTCAGGGAGCACTGCTGGCAACAGGCTCCCTGCATCGAGGGACTGGGGAGAGAGGAGCATACCTACTTAAATGATGGGCTCTGCTTCCTTGGCTACTGGACACCATTAGCTCCAGAGGGGGTGAACACAGGTTCGTCCTGGGCGTTCACTCCCAGAGCCGTGCCGCCGTTCTCTTTACAGAGCAGAAGAAACGAAGACAGAAGACGTCTCAGGCGGCAGAAGCCTTCGGTGCTTCACAGAGGTAACGCACAGCACTGCAGCTGTGCGTCATTGCTCCATACACCTCACACACTCCGGTCACTGTAAGGGTGCAGGGGGGCCACCTGGGCAGCAATATAACACCTCTCCTATGGCAAAAAGTATATATACATGTACATGTGGGCACTGTACATGTATATAAAAGAGCCCCCGCCATTGTTTCCTACGTTTGAGCGGGACTGAAGCCCGCAGCCGGGGGGGCGGGGCTTCTCAGTCAGCACTCACCAGCGCCATTTTCTCTCCACAGCACCTGCTTTACACGCGGTGAAAAGGGGTTTGAAAGTAGCGGGGGGGCACATTATTGGCGTTTTATACATTTCACAGCGCTACTGGGAAAAACATTCTGTGTTTGTCTCCAGGGGTATATTGCGCTGGGGTGTGTGCTGGCATACTCTCTCTCTGTCTCTCCAAAGAGCCTAATGGGGAACCTGTCTTCAGAAAAGAGATTCCCTGTGTGTGTGTGAAGTGTGTCGGTACGTGTGTGTCAACATGTTTGATGCGGAAGGCTCATCTAAAGAGGAGGGGGAGAGCATGATTGTCAGGTCGCCGTCGTCAACGCCGACACCGGACAGGGTGGATATGTGGAATGTCTTGAATGCAAATGTAAATTTACTGCATAAAAGATTAGACAAGGCTGAAGCTAGGGATCAGTCAGGTAGCCAGTCCATACCTGTCCTTGTGGCACCAGGTCCTTTGGGGTCTCAAAAACGCACCATATCCCAGATCACTGACACAGATACCGACACAGATACTGACTCTAGTGTCGACTATGAGGATGCAAAATGACAGCCAAAGGTGGCGAAAGGTATTCGTTACATGATTATGGCCATTAAAGAGGTTTTGCATATCACTGAGGAACCCCCTGTCCCTGACACAAGGATACACATGTAGAAAGGGAAAAAGTCTGAAGTCACCTTTCCGTCCTCATTTGAACTAAGCGACTTGTGCGAAAAGGCTTGGGAATTTCCAAATAGGAGACTACAAGTTTCCAAAAGGATTCTCATTGCGTATCCCTTTCCACAAAAGGACAGGATACGATGGGAATCTTCGCCGAAGGTAGACAAGGCGCTGACACGCTTATCCAAGAAGGTGGCACTGCCTTCTCAGGATACAGCTTCCCTCAAGGATCCTGCTGATCGTAAGCAGGAGGTTACCATGAAGCACATTTACACACATTCCGGTACTATCGTTAGACCGGCCATGGCATCGGCCTGGGTTTGTAGTGCTGTCGCAGCATGGACAGATTCCTTATCAACGGAACTTGACACCCTAGATAAGGATACCATTCTAATGACCCTAGAGCATATCAAAGATGCTGCTTTATATATGAGGGATGCTCAAAGAGACATTTGTTTACTAAGCTCCAGAATAAATGCTATGTCTATTTCTGCTAGGCGACTCTTGTGGACCCGACAGTGGATGGGGGATGCCGATTCAAAGCGGCATATGGAGTCGTTGCCTTACAAGGGGGAGGAGTTGTTTGGAGAAGGCCTCTCGGACCTTGTCTCTACTGCTACGGCCGGTAAATCGAATTTCTTACCTTATGTCCCCCCGCAGCATACTAAAAAGGCACCTCATTATCAAATGCAGTCCTATCGTTCCAATAAAAGCAAGAAGGTACGGGGATCGTCCTTCCTTGCTAGAGGAAAAGGCAAGGGAAAAAGCTGCATGCAGCTAGTTCCCAGGAGCAGAAGTCCTCCCCTACATCTGCAAAGTCCACCGCATGACGCTGGGGCTGCCCGGGGGGAGTCAGCTCAAGTGGGGGCACGTCTTTGATTTTTCAACAGGTCTGGGTTCACTCACAGGTGGCTCCCTGGGCTATAGAGCTTGTTTCTCAGGGATACAGGCTGGAATTCGAAGACGTGCCTCCTCGCCGGCTTTTCAAATCGGCTCTGCCAGCTTCCCCGTCAGAGAGGGAGTTAGTGTTGACTGCAATTCAAAAATTGTATCTTCAACAGGTGATAGTCAAAGTTCCTCTTCTCCAGCAAGGAAAGGGGTATTACTCAACCCTGTTTGTGGTCCCGAAACCGGACGGTTCGGTCAGGCCCATTTTTAATCTAAAATCCCTGAACTTGTACTTGAAAAAGTTAAAGTTCAAGATGGAATCGCTCAGAGCGGTCATCTCCAGCCTGGAGGGGGGGGGGGATTGGGTGGTGTCCCTGGACATAAAGGATGCATACCTTCATGTTCCGATTTTCCCTCCTCACCAGGCGTTCCTGAGATTTGCAGTACATGACTGTCATTACCAATTTCAGACGTTGCCATTTGGGCTTTCCACAGCCCCGAGAATTCCCTGGTCAGGAACCTATTAAAGCTAAAAAAGGTTTCAGTGCATCACTGCACGCATGTCCTGGGGAAGATGGTGGCATCATACGAGGCCATCCCCTTCGGAGGGTTCCATGCGAGGACCTTTCAATGGGATCTACTGGACAAATGGTCCGGGTCCCATTTACAAATGCAACAAAGGATCACCCTGTCTTCCAGAGCCAGAGTATCTCTCCTGTGGTGGCTGCACAGTGCTCACCTCCTAGAAGGCCGCAGGTTCGGAATTCAGGACTGGATCCTTGTGACCACGGACGCAAGCCTCCGAGGTTGGGGAGCAGTCACACTGGGAAGAAATTTCCAAGGTCTCTGGTCAAATCTAAAGACTTGTCTCCACATCAACGTCCTGGAGTTGAGGGCCATATACAACTCCCTACGCCAAGCGGAGGCATTGCTTTGGAACAAACCGGTCTGATTCAGTCGGACAATGTCACAGCTGTGGCTCATGTAAACCGCCAAGGTGGCACAAGGAGCAGAGTGGCCATGGCCAAAACGACCAGGATTCTTCGCTGGGCGGAAGGCCATGTAAGCACCCTAGCAGCAGTATTCATCCAAGGGGTGGACAACTGGGAAGCGGACTTCCTCAGCAGACATGACCTGCATCCGGGAGAGTGGGGACTTCATCCAGAAGTCTTCGCACAGATCGTGGGTCGGTGGGGACTGGCTCAGATAGACATGATGACGTCCCGTCTCAACAAAAAGCTAAAGCGGTATTGCGCCAGGTCAAGAGACCCTCAGGCGGTAGCGGTGGACGCTCTAGTGACACCTTGGGTGTTCAGGTCGGTCTATGTGTTCCCTCCTCTGCCTCTCATACACAAGGTGTTGAGAATAATAAGACTAAGCAGAGTCAGAACAATCCTCATTGTTCCAGATTTGCCACTAAGGACTTAGTATCCGGATCTGCAAGAGTTGCTCACAGAACATCCGTGGCCACTTCCTCTAAGACAGGGCCTGCTGCAGCAGGGGCCCTGTCTGTTCCAAGACTTACCGCGGCTGCGTTTGACGGCATGGCGGTTGAACGCCGAATCCTAGCGGAAAAAGGTATTCCGGAGGAGGTCATTCCTACGCTAATAAAGGCTAGGAAGGACGTGACATTGAAACATTATCACCGTATATGGCGTGTGCGAGGCCAGGGCTGCTCCTACGGAGGAGTTCCATTTGGGTCGTCTGCTTCACTTCCTGCAAACAGGAGTGGATTTGGGCCAAATTTCGACCTTGTCCATTTTCTTTCAAAAAGAATTGGCTTCTCTTCCTGAAGTACAGACATTCGTGAAGGGGGTGTTGCATATTCAGTCTCCTTTTGTACCTCCGGTGGTGCCGTGGGATCTTTCTGTGGTATTAAGTTTCCTCAGGTCACCTTGGTTTGAGCCACTCAAAACAGTGGAGTTGAAATATCTCACTTAGAAAGTGGTCATGTTGTTGGGCTTGGCTTCGGCAAGGCGTGTTTTGGAATTGGCAGCTTTATCACATAAAAGCCCCTATCTGGTTTTTCACGTGGATAGGGCAGAGTTGAGGACGCGTCCTCAGTTTCTGCCAAAAGTGGTCTCATCTTTTCATATGAACCAACCTATTGTCGTGCCTGTGGCTACACGGGACTTGGAGGATTCTGAGTCCCTGGATGTGGTCAGGGCTTTGAAGATTTATGTGACCAGAAAAGCTAGGATCAGGAAGACTGAATCTCTGTTTGTTCTGTATGCAGCCAACAAAGTTGGCGCTCCTGCTTCAAAGCAGACTATTGCTCGCTGGATCTGTAACACGATTCAGCAGGCGCATTCCACGGCAGGATTGACATTGCCTAAATCGGTTAGGGCCCATTCCACTAGGAAGGTGGGCTCTTCTTGGGCGGCTGCCCGAGGGGGTCTCGGCACTACAACTATGCCAAGCTGCTACTTGGTCGGGGTCAAACACCTTTGCAAAGTTCTATAAGTTTGATACCCTGGCTGAGAAGGACCTCCTGTTTGCTCAATCACTGCTGCAGAGTCATCCGCACTCTCCCGCCCATTTGGGAGCTTTGGTATAATCCCCATGGTCCTTACGGAGTCCCCAGCATCCTCTAGGACGTTAGAGAAAATAAGATTTTACTTACCGGTAAATCTATTTCTCGTAGTCCGTAGAGGATGCTGGGCGCCCGTCCCAAGTGCGGACTTCTTCTGCAAGACTTGTATATAGGTATTGCTTACATAAGGGTTATGTTATATTTTCATTGGTTTGAACCGGGACTATGTTGTTGTTCATGCTGTTAACTGGGTTGTTGTCACAGGTTATACGGTATGATTGGTGTGGCTGTTATGAATCTTGCCCTTGGATTAACTAAAATCCTTTCCTCGTACTGTCAGTCTCCTCTGGGCACAGTTTCCCTAACTGAGGTCTGGAGGAGGGGCATAGAGGGAGGAGCCAGTGCACACCCAGAATCCAAAGTCTTTCTTAAAGTGCCCTATCTCCTGCAGAGCCCGTCTATTCCCCTTGGTCCTTACGGAGTCCCAGCATCCTCTACGGACTACGAGAAATAGATTTACCGGTAAGTAAAATCTTATTTTAACCATCTGTGCTGAAGCCTGGATATCACTAAAACCTGCACTGTTGGTGTGCCTTGAGGGCCGCGGTTGGGAATGCCTGCTGTAGAGGATACTGGGCACCCGCCCAGTGCTTCATATTCCTGCATAGTTACTTGGTTAAGTATTGGTTCAGCTGTTGCTGTTCATGTTTCATGATTTGTTGGCATGGTTTTCCTTTGGTTATGTGTGTGCTGGTTCAAATCTCACCACTGTCTGTGTATATCCTGTTCTCGAAGTATGTCCGTCTCCTTGGGCACAGTTTCTAGACTGAGTCTGGTAGGAGGGGCATAGAGGGAGGAGCCAGCCCACACTATTAAACTCTTAAAGTGCCCATGGCTCCTAGTGGACACGTCTATACCCCATGGTACTAAATAGAACCCCAGTATCCTCTACGGACTACGAGAAAAGGATTTACCGGTAGGTAATTAAAATCGTATTTTTATCCATGTTGTGCAGAGTAAAGTATTTCAGTTTAAAATATAGAGAAAAATCTGTGTATTAAAGATATGAAATAAAGTCGTTTAAAAACAAAAGATTTCCGTTGAGTCTTTTTATGTGTCTGTGTATTATCTTATTTCCAGATAATTGTCGCTATGGTGACAGAAACAATTTCCTGTTAATGTGTCACTTGTATTGTTACTTTCTCTAACGTCCTAAGTGGATGCTGGGGACTCCGTAAGGACCATGGGGAATAGCGGCTCCGCAGGAGACTGGGCACAACTAAGAAAGATTTAGGACTATCTGGTGTGCACTGGCTCCTCCCTCTATGACCCTCCTCCAGACCTCAGTTGGAATTTTGTGCCCGGCCGAGCTGGATGCACACTAGGGGCTCTCCTGAGCTCCTAGAAAAGAAAGTATATATTTTTTTTTTTCAGTGAGATCTGCTGGCAACAGACTCACTGCTACGAGGGACTTAGGGGAGAGAAGTGAACCTACCTGCTTGCAGTTAGCTTGGGCTTCTTAGGCTACTGGACACCATTAGCTCCAGAGGGATCAAACACAGGCCCAGCCTCAGTCGTCCGGTCCCGTCGCCATCCCCCTTTCAGAGCCAGAAGCAAGAAGAACGTTCCTGGAAATCGGCGGTAGAAGACTTCGGTCTTTATTAAGGTAGCGCACAGCACTGCAGCTGTGCGCCATTGCTCCCCATGCACACCACATACTCCGGTCACTGATGGGTGCAGGGCGCTGGGGGGGGGGGGCACCCTGGGCTGCAATTAGAGTACCTTAAATTGGCTAAAAAACACATAATATAGTCAGCAAGACTATATATGTGTAAAATCCCCTGCCAAAATATCCATAAAAAAGTGTGAAAAGTCAGCTGAAAAAGGGGCGGGGCTATCTCCCTCAGCACACTGGCGCCATTTTCTCTTCACAGTGCAGCTGTAAGACAGCTCCCCAGGCTCTCCCCTGTAGTTTTCAGGCTCAAAGGGTTAAAAAGAGAGGGGGGGCACTAAATTTAGGCGCAAATTGTGTATTATAGCAGCTATAAGGGAAAAATCACTGTGGGTAGCAGTGATCGCAAAAACGCGCTATAGCGCGTTTTTTACCCCAAAATGAGAACTGGGGACTCACTTTGTAAGAATGGGCGGGTCCCCGGGGACGCGCTCCGTTAAAATTGCTCTCTTGCGCCTGATTGGTTACTAGCTGACTTTTCTCTGACCTTATTGGTCAGAAGTCAGCGACGGCTGCTGCTGCTGCTGGGCGGGAAGATGTGGCGCCGGGAGTCAGACAGTAACAAGCTGAGAGGACTGACGGGAAGCTGCAGCGCGGCGCTCCGGGGCTTGAGCCACACTTCTCACCCTCTCCCCAGCTGTACTAGTCCACGAGAGGGGAGAGGGGAGGCCCGCCAGATTAAAGATGATACGGGAGATGCCGGAGCCGCCGCAAGATGACATCAACCAGCAGAGTAATGAAGTCGGACCCGCCACCTGTGAAGAGATCCTGGCAGGGCAGAGGTAATTTAGCTGAGCCAGTGTGCGGCAGTGACGTGCGGTGATGCCTGTGGCTGGAGAGGCACACTTGGGGGTGTAAAGGGGAGGAGGGGGGGTTATGCACTTGCACTTCCAAACCCCTCCAACACTTACTGACAGCACAGCAGCACCTCTAGCACTTACCCCAATGATCCCTCCGGCACTGACTCTCAGTCTGCGGCTGTTAGTTTCGGGGAAGGAGGAAGAAATATCAGTGATCCCTGCTGCTCGCGGCTACAAACTCCATGAGGGGGGGGGGGGGGAGGAACAGGCACCAGCGGCTGCAAGCTCCTGCGGGAGGGGGGGTCGGGTATCAGTACCCGCGGCTGCAATCTCCATTGTGATTGGGGGGGGGGGGATCAGACAGCAGCACCCGGCGGGGGGGGACGCGGGTATCAGTACCCGCGGCAGTAAACTCTATTGTGATGGGGCGGGGGGGGGGAGAAATCAGGCACCAGCACCCGGCGGCTGCAAGCTCCTGCGGGAGGGGGGGTCGGGTATCAGTACCCGTGGCTACAATCTCCATTGTGATTGGGGGGGTGGGTCAGACACCAGCACCCGGCGGCTGCAAGCTCCTGCGGGAGGGGGAGTCGGGTATCAGTACCCGTGGCTGCAATCTCCATTGTGATTGGGGGGGTGGGTCAGACACCAGCACCCGGCGGCTGCAAGCTCCTGCGGGAGGGGGGGTCGGGTATCAGTACCCGTGGCTGCAATCTCCATTGTGATTGGGGGGGTGGGTCAGACACCAGCACCCGGCGGCTGCATGCTCCTGCGGGAGGGGGGGTCGGGTATCAGTACCCGTGGCTGCAATCTCCATTGTGATTGGGGGGGTGGGTCAGACACCAGCACCCGGCGGCTGCAAGCTCCTGCGGGAGGGGGAGTCGGGTATCAGTACCCGTGGCTGCAATCTCCATTGTGATTGGGGGGGTGGGTCAGACACCAGCACCCGGCGGCTGCAAGCTCCTGCGGGAGGGGGAGTCGGGTATCAGTACCCGTGGCTGCAATCTCCATTGTGATTGGGGGGGTGGGTCAGACACCAGCACCCGGCGGCTGCAAGCTCCTGCGGGAGGGGGGGTCGGGTATCAGTACCCGTGGCTGCAATCTCCATTGTGATTGGGGGGGTGGGTCAGACACCAGCACCCGGCGGCTGCAAGCTCCTGCGGGAGGGGGAGTCGGGTATCAGTACCCGTGGCTGCAATCTCCATTGTGATTGGGGGGGTGGGTCAGACACCAGCACCCGGCGGCTGCAAGCTCCTGCGGGAGGGGGGGTCGGGTATCAGTACCCGTGGCTGCAATCTCCATTGTGATTGGGGGGTGGGTCAGACACCAGCACCCGGCGGCTGCATGCTCCTGCGGGAGGGGGGGTCGGGTATCAGTACCCGTGGCTGCAATCTCCATTGTGATTGGGGGGATGGGTCAGACACCAGCACCCGGCGGCTGCAAGCTCCTGCGGGAGGGGGAGTCGGGTATCAGTACCCGTGGCTGCAATCTCCATTGTGATTGGGGGGGTGGGTCAGACACCAGCACCCGGCGGCTGCAAGCTCCTGCGGGAGGGGGAGTCGGGTATCAGTACCCGTGGCTGCAATCTCCATTGTGATTGGGGGGGTGGGTCAGACACCAGCACCCGGCGGCTGCAAGCTCCTGCGGGAGGGGGAGTCGGGTATCAGTACCTGCGGCTCGGCACAGTGAAGCTGGGCAGGAAATTAGCTGGTGCTCAGCACTGACAGACAGATTAGTGCTGTCCAATCAGGTCTGCCTGATTGACAGGGGCGTGCTTTCATGTGGGTTGAAGGCACGTCCCTGTCAATGAGGCAGATGTGCTGGTGCCGCTTCTCATAACTTTTTCTGCCCGCAGCTTGGCCCCGCCCCCTGTCCATCTTCAGACTTAAACACTTTACCATTGACAGTGGGAGGCAGAGTTCTCGCTGCCTCCCACTCACATTTGGCTCTTTTTTTCACATCAAGTAGGATTGGAAAAATACAGAGAAGATATTTAAAACACAGAACATGTGTAAATATCTTCTTTGTATTATATTAAACATTGACAGGTGAGGCACTGCCTCCCCTGACTGCACGTCCCTGGTGTGCGGGGCCAGGCAGAAACTGAACAGCAGCAGGCTAATGCTGCCTTAACAGTGTCTGCCAGCCCAGTGTTTCCACCTTCCCTCCCCAACCAGCCCACTGTGTTTTCTCACTGCCCTCCCATCTAGAACCACCCTGTCAGTCCAGACACACTGATTCCCCTCCCTAACTCAGCCCAGTGTTACCTCCTCACACCCCTATATCTCTGCCCCTCTACCTGGCGCAGTGTGTATAACGTGCTCTACCTGGCGCAGTGTGTATAACGTGCTCTACCTGGCGCAGTGTGTATAACGTGCTCTACCTGGCGCAGTGTGTGTAACGTGCTCTACCTGGCTCAGTGTGTGTAACGTGCTCTACCTGGCGCAATATGTATAATATGCTCTGCATGGCGCTAAGTATATTACGTGCTCTGCCTGGCGCTAATAACGTGCTCTACCTGGAGCAATATGTATAACGTGCTCTACCTGGTGCAGTGTGTATAGGAGTTTCTACCTGGTGCAATGTGTATAAGCGGCACTACTGTGT
Source organism: Pseudophryne corroboree (assembly GCF_028390025.1). Lineage (NCBI taxonomy): Eukaryota > Metazoa > Chordata > Amphibia > Anura > Myobatrachidae > Pseudophryne > Pseudophryne corroboree. The sequence continues at coordinate 842,084 of NW_026967531.1, read as the reverse complement.
GGTATAATGTGAATTGGTACTATTATGTGGCCACGCCCCTTCTCCATTAAGCCACGGCCCTAATTTTTTTGCGCGCGCCTTCGGCGCGCACTGCCTATTCTTAAGGTTCTAGGAGATAGAGAACCAATTCACTTTCTGCCTAGGGGCACCAAAATGTCTAGTTACAGCTCTGGTACAGGGTGTCCTGCATGCTACACAGCCCAGCAGCACTGTCACCCCCATCCCCCCCCCCCCTGCAACAAGATTAATAAAAACCTTCATTCCGATGGGACCCAGAAAAGGACCGGTAGGACCCCAATTTTTAAAAGTGAGGGGTCCCTGGGACCCACTTTTTTTTTGGCTAAGCGCGATCACTGGGTAGTGTGAATCCCTGCATTATATAGCGCTCTGGTGTGTGCTGGCATACTCTCTCTCTGTCTCCCCAAAGGACTGAGAATGCTGATATTGATTACCTATTAACCTATACCGTATGAGTAAGAGACTAATACGCAATGGGCGTATGATATACCGTAAGGGTACGCACTATGCGTCACAGCCGTTCAGCCGTGGATGAGACGCACAAGCGGCACGTTCGCTTGCGTAGAGGCGAGCACGCTATAGGCTGCCGACTACCGTAATGATACGCTAACAGCGTAGCGGACGCTTGAGACCACGAGGAGATCACAAGCGGCGCATACGCTCACAAGATGACAATCAGTAAACCTTGTATGAAACACACAGAGAGGCTATTCTTATGCTGTAAACCTTGTACTAAAACACTGTAGCGATATAACGCTGTTTGAGCGATTGAGACGCTCCTATTACCCCTTGCAATATAATGAACACACGATACCGTGTTAAGGATCCAACACCTTTTACTAACAAGATTCTTAAGTTATTTTGAAAAGGGAAACAGTTCACAAGTCATACGCTACAAACTAACATATAATTCTAACAGAGTATCTAGACAGTAATATACACAAAAGAGAACGATCGCATTACAAATACATAGACTAAGTGTGAATGGCTAACAATATACGGGTAACAAAGTGGCAACAGAGAAACATACCATACGGGGAACACACGCTGGCGCAACCGGAATCCAGTCCTCCAATTATCAGCGATAACTGTTGAAGAGAGAGTACTGGTTGGCCTGGGGACGGTGACCCTTATATACACTGCACACAATACAGTACAATGGTCCCTATATTCTTATTGTTCATTGGACACAGGAATTCGTCTTCGCATTATAACAAAAGGTCATAGGTTGATTCATACAGGTGGGCTGTGACTATTTCCAACTGCTCAGGTGGGTGGGAAACTAGGTTTCCCGCCGCATGGATAATATAGTGCAAATAATAGTAAAAGTCCATAAACTTCTTATGTCCATAACTATTTGCACGAGCGATTAATCCGCTTCAAACCAACACTGGAATATTGCTAATTAAATACTCTTCCGATGGATACTAAACACCACTGTGTAACCCCTGTCTGACCCTTCGTATCAAACAAAGAGGGATCTCTTTGTCCATGAACATGCTATATTAACTAAACTTTCAGATTCTATCAAAGGGACCATAATCTACAAAATACATTATATGGCTAAAATATGTAACGATCGAGTCGCACGCTAGACGCGCACAAACTCTACCGTAAATGCGCATACCGTGCGCCTGCGGGTGCACGCAACAGCGAGTATGCGCACGCACGGGAGAGCGCATGTACGCGCAGCGGGGACACGCATGAGGTGCAAATATGGCAGTGTGCATCATGATATTTTTCTGACTTTGACAGTCCACCCTTTGGCAGTCACCAATAACTGCCACTTCCTAAAACATTTCAAAAAGAGAAAAATATATGTCATGTGTAAATACATTTCCATGGTCGGGTAGGGGAGGAGAGAAGAAGGTGTGAAAAGGGTATGACCTAGTGAGATAGCGGAAGCATGTGTGTATGAATCCATGTTTGGGGGGTCATGTATCATCGTGCCGTACGTGTTTTAAATCAAGCTTCGAGGTATTGCGAAGTATACATTTGAATTCCTTCTTATCCCGTATTAAGGGTCTGTGGATGGGCTGTCAAACTTTACCGAGCTCTTTTCGGCTTTTAGTTGCAACAAAATGGGGGAGCACATTTTAGTTGATGATACATGAATGGGGGGGATATGTGATTGCTGATATCTGTGCCTGTATTCCCTATCGACTATGTGTGTCATTACCTGAAGGTTGTAGAGATGAAGATAAGAAACAATTATGGTAAATGCAGTGGTATTCTATGTGAGGTTAATATGCATTTGTTGGTTTAAGTCTTGTCTGAAGTCTTGTCTGAAGTCTCCTTTGGGCTTTTGCTATTAACGGTATGCAAAAAGCTTTGTCAATGTCCATAGACTTACAAAAAAAGTTGGGCTAGCGTAAATTTAAAATTTCTAGGGAAACTGGGGGTCTATGGCATAGTCCATCAGTTGTCTGTGTACAAGGTTGTCAAACTTCTTCTTTAGTCCGTCCGTTGTCTGTATATAAGGCTGTCAAATTCTTCTTCCAAGCGGATGTTTTTTCACCTTGGAGAGAAACAAAGGAGAAACAGGTGAAAGAAACGGACCGTAGAATCACATTTTCATCACATCATTATCTCTATCGTTGGGTCATAAATCAAATCCATTGGAATTACAATTTCCTCACTCCTTAGACTCATTACCCTGGAACTACATTTACACTTCGTTAAAGCTTGACCGCATCTAAATATCAAGCCAATCGATATGACAACACCCAGGATACATAGAAGAAACTTCCCTACATTCATTATAACTCCTTGAGCCCATTCTCCTAAACCAGAGAACCAATTTCGCAGGTTCAACCATGACACCCAACCGGTCAGCTCAATACTCACAGCGGCAAGGGTGAGATTGTGTCTCCTGCGAAATTCCCACTTTAATTGGAGAATGTCGTCCATCTTTTGGTCTATGACCTCGGCCGGGTCCTCGGTGCTATTCGTAATATAAGTGCAGCATTTCACGCCGTACTGCGTTGCCAGTGTGACACAATATCCACCTGTCACTGCCGTGAGATAATTAAGAACCATCCTATGCTGAACCAGTTCTGTTTTATAAGCTTGGAGCTCTCTTCCAGTATACCTAAAAGTGTCGTCATACATTTCAGTGATATTGTCTAATAAATTTGCAAGCGCAGATATGTATCTATAGTTCAACACTCCTCTGGCGGTACGAGTGAAGTCTAACGCGAGTAGAACCTGAATCCCGGTGGATTCATGGATCAGATCAGAGGCCGGATGCTCTGTCCTTTCTGTCAGTTGCCTTTTAACTACGTGTTCGTAATGAGTGTGAGTATAAGGAGCTTGGGCACCACGGTAAATATCTTTCATTTTGATATGCGATACAGTCATTACCTCAGGCAGTACTTTTCCAATATAACACAATCCTTCAGAGTTTGGGGCAAGCCACTTATACGCCTTCCTCCCGCATATGAAATATGCATCATCGGGGAGAACATATGGGACTGAATATGTCATTACCATGTTACACATTTTCCATGTGAACTCTCCTAACCCTAATTCTCCCATCTGTCTAGTACACGTATCTGTTTGTATGATATGTGCACAGTATCCTGGTGATACCTCTCCAACTCTCATGATCCTACTTCCTAGGGTATACCTATATCGGAAAGATTTTCCACTACCGGCTATGTGGCGTATAAGCTCTGTATCTGTAGGCATTCTATCTGCTCTATATGAAAAGGTCATGGTTTGGTTACTCCATGACACTTCCCAATTTCCCGGCTTTCGGGGATTGGAAATGTTGAAACATATTAGGGATCTATCCACATGATATTGGTGGAGCTTCAAACTAGGAGGACTGGAGATATTAAACCTCCTGTCCACCGGCCTCCCACCCTTTAGCTCAAGTACCTCCCCTACCGTTAAAGGGAATGGTACTAATCCTGATTTGCTATGACCTTGAGGTACTTGAGAGCATACCCAACAATCTGTCTGATTTAACACATTACCCACTAAGGAGTGATAGTCACTCAATGGATGCCGGTCCATGTGGATATTAAAACTGGACTGACATTTCTTGATGCACCCATCCTCAACTACATTGTGTCTACAGATACAGTTCTTTTCTCAGCTAATCCTTCACAATATTTACAAATAACATGGCTGCTAGATTGTTTCCGGTACTCGCCTTTGCTTGGTGATTGTGTTGCTATTGGAAATTTACACCTCCGTCTCAGTCATCATAAACCCATTCTGGATCCTTTCTCGACCTCACTGGTACTCTCACCGAAACAGACTGCTCTGGTCAACATCATGGTCAACAGGAAAAATCCGTATCACAGTCTCTTGGGGCAAGTCCATCTTACAGGAGGAGAAAAGGAGAAATTTGTAATAGGGGTATAGGAAAACAGTTTGAGGGGGAGAGAAACTTGTTACGATAATTAGTTCTCTAGTCTTGTTGTTCTTCTTGTTCTGCTGTCATCTCAAAGGTGCTGTCTCTCAGTCTTCCAACCGAACACTCTGGTGATACAATATTTCTTCCAAACCAGCGATCTTTCTGTAAGGAGCAAAAATCTTGCATTACCATTTGTTTAACTGATGTGTGACATAGCATCTTTAAAACATGAAAACATGAGAAAGAAGAGGGAGGGAAAAAACAACAAGAGAGAGAGAACCGTTCATATATGCATATATCACATAAATCAACAATAACCAACAACAGAAAAAAAACATTTTTCAAACACTTTAAAACATTGTCAGATCTGTCGTTCAACATCAGGTTGTATCTACATGTCCAATGGTATCCTTACGCAGTCCCTCCCACCAGCATCTCCATATTCCACCCTTTGTATCTGGCCAGGATACATTGATGTGGGTAGGGCATGCTGGGGTTTGGTAGACTTTTGCAAAGACCAAATAGTCAGGTGATGTTGGAGCTGTTGCGGTGAACGTCAGAGATGGGGAAAGAAAACATTTCACATTTACAACGTTTCACCCGGTCATTCCTGTGTCTTCATGGAATGACCTCCCAATTTATTTACTGTTACCTCAGGCTTACCATCAGTCCTAATGATCACCTTTCCTGACTACATGTCATGGGTGTGGCCCAAAATTCTTCCTATATGATCCCTGGTTACAATTTGGTGTGTCATAACTTTTGCTCATTTTCATGTCTAGGGGGTCTGACTTTATGTGGGCTGTTGCAGTTGCTGGCATAATGCCCTTCTCTTTTACAATGATAACAAATCCTTGAGTTCCTCCATGTGCCGTCTCCTCTAATGCTTGGATGCCCATCGCCATCAACCGCTCTTCCTGTGTTTCTCTGGTTCTTTGACTATTATGGTCATGTCGTTGTCTAGAGGGTGTATGTACCTTATGTGTGTTTTTAGACCTACAATCTCGTGCAACATAACCTTCCCTTAAGCAGTTGTAACAGCTTTTCACCTTTGACTTACCCTCAGTAATCTGGGGCTTCTTATCTGTCTGTGCTTTGTTCAGTCTACAGTCTCGTGCAAAATGTCCCTCTTTATGACAACTGTAACAAACTACCACATTTGAATTTCTCGCAGGGGTTTGGGATTTAAGCTGGTGTGGCTTTGTTGCCAGGGCTTTTCTACTGGTAGTCATTTGCTTACTGCCTTGTGACTTCAGGTGTTTGCTAATGTTCAGATCATGATCAATAGCGGCCTCTTTTAATGCAGCCACCAAGATATTTCTCCAGTTTGGGTTGGTGGTCTATATCCTTGTTCTCAACACTTCCTTTAAACCATCCATTAGCACAGATACTAGCACTTCTCTGTGCGGTGCACTTGTTTCAATGTTTTCTATACTTGTATATCTAGTCATGTCGTGCAATGCCCGGTGGAAATAATTAGAAGTACTTTCACCTTTGCTTTGTCTTATGGAGAAGATTTTGTTCCACTCGACAATGGCTGGGAAATATATTTCTAACTGTCGGTTGATCTGCTTAATACATTCCTGATTGTTTTCCTCCGTAAGTGGTACCTCTGTGTTTAATTTACAATCAGCAATAAATTTCGCAGGGTCAACACTGGAGGGCAAACATGCCCTCAGCACTGTTCGCCAATCTTTGTTGGTGGGTTCTGTGGCGTTTCCTAATTCTTTAATAAATCTCTGACATGAAACTAGATCTTCCCTGGGATCAGGGAATTCAGACATGATTGATCTCCATTCTGTCCGGGACCAGGGACGGCGCATTGCACTGTCCTTGACGGGAATGATTCCCTGATCGTCAGTCTTCCCATTGGGGACTGTGATCACCCTGACAGGACTAAATTCAATTACATCACCTTGTGTTGGTCTTACAATATTGGGTACATTTGTTTGTGCGTGATATATAACTCCGTACGTACCTGTGGACACGACCTCACCTGACCCTCCGTTAGGGGGTTTGATTACAGTCTTTACCAATTTGGTCGCGTCCACCTGGATGTCTCGTAGGCTGGATGCTGGAAGAGGTGCCGATATCGTGCTGGGCTCACTTTCTTGCTGGTAATCCTGAGGGGAGTTTAACATGGGGTGCGACTTGCACAGGTTAACAGTTGTACATTTAACAGTTTTGCATTTATCATAGTTACAGGTGTTACTTTTATTATTGTTATATTTATTACAATTATTCTTTTCATTACTACATTGGTTAAGTGCACTCTTATTGTGCACCCGCAAGTCGTTCTCTGCAGCCACTTTGTCCCCCAATATATATGGTGGTGGTGCCGTTCCTATTAGATTTCTACCAGGATTTGAATTTGCTTTCTGAGCTAATTCCTTCTGTATTTCACTCTCCTGTTGCCATAACTGTAAACAATCATTTTGTCTAATCCTCTGCTTGGCAGATTTTATTAGACCTATCCTTTTTCGTGGGTTCTGCAATACCTCAGGGTTCAGACTGCCTGCCCGGGGAAACTGTTCCCCATCATCCTCTGTCATACGTTCCCATTCTTTGAATACCTGTGTGTGTGATCCTTCACACATTAACCTGTGCGGACCCTTTGGGCCAGCAACTACCAACGTGAACCCTTGTTGGACGTCCCTTCTTTGAACAACTGGCCCCCATCGTTTGTAGATATTGCTGTCTTAGCTAATTCTTACAAACAGACCAAATTTGCCCGCGGTAAGGCGACGGTGAAAGTTTAATCAGTGCCTTCACTCACTTCTGCTTTCCGGTAACCTCTATTTACTGGGGCGTGTGGGAGTATGCGATCCCTCCCCAGTAAGTATTGGTCGTTAGAGATTTCCTAAGTGAACAGCGAAACTCCCTTAAAATAACAAACACCTACACAAATCACGTTAGAATGTACAATTAGCGTTTATGATCCCACAGTAAATTGTTAATGGGTATCAAGGTAACAAACTAATGCACACAATTACGTGCGGTACAGTCGCACTGCGTATAAGTAACTATTACTTATCCGCCTTACGACCAGCGGAATCGGTTGTTTAGGCTGCGAAACCTTCAGCCGGAGCTTTTACCTTGACTATATGGGTGCTACGCCAACCCCCCCCCGGGGCTGCGCTTAAATACCTCGCAGTCCTTTTGTCTGCGGAAACTACTTGCTCCGTTACTTTATACAATGTTAACGCGGGCAAGCCAGTCTCACGCCACCAAGTGTCCACTCACCTGATGTGGTCTCCGACGGGATCCCGATTTGTGGGTTCACAAAAATAATACCTTAAGTTCCACACTCACTCCTATTCAATCATATACACTTTTAATCTTTCTGTACAGAAATTCCTTTCATACATGTAAGGGTCCAATCCCTGGGTTTGCAGTAGAAAAAGGTTTTCTTTTAACTAATACTTTTTGGAAAACTGAACTGAACAACCGTGTGCTATTTATCAGGTGGCTATACTATACCGCCCACCCTAAACAAGGTTATTGTGTGATTTGAGTCTCAATGGGCGTATCCGTACGCTCCGTTGCGTAAAACAAGCCACGTGCGTATGCCTTTGAGTCACGTGCGTGCTTTCGCACGTTGTCCGAGACACTTACGCACAAAGTTCAGATACGCCCACAGCGACGCAATCAACACGTTTCTATCAATGTAAACAATATTCAACAGAAATCGCTTACCGTACACCACACAGTATTTGCTATGCTGTGTGTGTGTCCTTTACACTTATACCCTTAACAATTTTCCTTTGTAATCTTAACTAAATAGAACTAGATTCCTCAGCACGTGTCTAATAATCAATTCTAATGGCAACAAGAAAGTGAGCTGCAACAATGTAGATGCGTGCGTGCATGCGTGTGTGCGTATGCAAAAGCAGAAATAAACAGTTTTAAAAGATAATAGCGTATTGTTCTTACCTCCAGTTCCGGGTTCCACCCCAGCACTCCTACAGCGTAGCGAAACAGACGCTCATCTAGCCAGCACTACTGTATCCCTCACCACCAATACGGATACGAAAGGATACTGCGTTCCCGCCCTTTGCTGACAGACAAAGTCTGTTTTCGCTAGTGCGGATGGATGTGTGGAGGACGGACGAGGCCCCAATTGAGAATGCTGATATTGATTACCTATTAACCTATACCGTATGAGTAAGAGACTAATACGCAATGGGCGTATGATATACCGTAAGGGTACGCACTATGCGTCACAGCCGTTCAGCCGTGGATGAGACGCACGAGCGGCACGTTCGCTTGCGTAGAGGCGAGCACGCTATAGGCTGCCGACTACCGTAATGATACGCTAACAGCGTAGCGGACGCTTGAGACCATGAGGAGATCACAAGCGGCGCATACGCTCACAAGATGACAATCAGTAAACCTTGTATGAAACACACAGAGAGGATATTCTTATGCTGTAAACCTTGTACTAAGACACTGTAGCGATATAACGCTGTTTGAGCGATTGAGACGCACCTATTACCCTTTGCAATATAATGAACACACGATACCGTGTTAAGGATCCAACACCTTTTACTACCAAGATTCTTAAGTTATTTTGAAAAGGGAAACAGTTCACAAGTCATACGCTACAAACTAACATATAATTCTAACCGAGTATCTAGACAGTAATATACACAAAAGAGAACGCTCGCATTACAAATACATAGACTAAGTGTGAATGGCTAACAATATACGGGTAACAAAGTGGCAACAGAGAAACATACCATACGGGGAACACACGCAGGCGCAACCGGAATCCAGTCCTCCAATTATCAGCGATAACTGTTGAAGAGAGAGTACTGGCTGGCCTGGGGACGGTGACCCTTATATACACTGCACACATTACAGTACAATGGTCCCTATATTCTTATTGTTCATTGGACACAGGAATTCGTCTTCGCATTATAACAAAAGGTCATAGGTTGATTCATACAGGTGGGCTGTGACTATTTCCAACTGCTCAGGTGGGAGGGGAACTCAGGTTTCCCGCCGCATGGATAATAAAGTGCAAATAATAGTAAAAGTCCATAAACTTCTTATGTCCATAACTATTCGCACGAGCGATTAATCCGCTTCAAACCAACACTGGAATATTGCTAATTAAATACTCTTCCGATGGATACTAAACACCACTGTGTAACCCCTGTCTGACCCTTCGTATCAAACAAAGAGGGATCTCTTTGTCCATGAACATGCTATATTAACTAAACTTTCAGATTCTATCAAAGGGACCATAATCTACAAAATACATTATATGGCTAAAATATGTAACGATCGAGTCACACGCTAGACGCGCACAAACTCTACCGTAAATGCGCATACCGTGCACCTGCGGGTGCACGCAACAGCGAGTATGCGCACGCACGGGAGAGCGCATGTACGCGCAGCAGGGACACGCATGAGGTGCAAATATGGCAGTGTGCATCATGATATTTTTCTGACTTTGACAGGACTTTGTGGGGTCCTGTCCTCAGTCAGAGCATTCCCTGTGTGTGTGCGGTGTGTCGGTACGGCTGAGTCGACATATTTGATGAGGAGGCTTATGTGGAGGCGGAGCAGATGCCGATAAATGTGATGTCACCCCCTGCGGAGTCGACACCTGAGTGGATGGATGGACATGTGGAAGGAATTACGCGACAGTGTCAACTCCTTGCATAAAAGGTTCGATGACAATACAGCTTCTCAGCCCGTGCCTGCCCAGGCGTCTCAAAAGCCATCAGGGGCCCTAAAACACCCACTACCTCAGATGGCAGACACGGATGTCGACACGGATACTGACTCCAGTGTCGACGACGATGAGACTAGTGTACATTCCAATAGAGCCACCCGTTACGTGATTACGGCAATGAAAAATGTGTTGCACATTTCTGATATTACCCCAGGTACCACAAAAAAGGGTATTATGTTTGGGGAGAAAAAACTACCAGTTGTTTTTCCTGCATCTGAGGAATTAAATGAAGTGTGTGAAGAAGCGTGGGCTTTCCCCGAAAAGAAACTGGTAATTTCTAAAAAGTTACTAATGGCGTACCCTTTCCCGCCAGAGGACAGGTCACGTTGGGAGACATCCCCTAGGGTGGATAAAGCGCTCACACGTCCGTCAAAGATGGTGGCACTACCATCTCCGGATACGGCCGCCCTAAAGGAGCCTGCAGATAGAAAGCAGGAGGCTATCCTGAAGTCTGTGTATACACACTCAGGTATTATACTGAGACCAGCTATTGCTTCAGCATGGATGTGCAGCGCTGCAGCTGCGTGGTCAGATTCCCTGTCAGATAACATTGATACCTTAGACAGGGACACTATGGCCCTCATTCCGAGTTGTTCGCTCGCAAGGCGAATTTAGCAGAGTTACACACGCTAAGCCGCCGCCTACTGGGAGTGAATCTAAACTTCTTAAATGTGCGACCGATGTATGCGCAATATTGCGATCAAAACCGAGTTAGCAGTTTTAGAGTAACTCCAGACTTACTCTGCCTGTGCGATCAATTCTGTGCTTTTCGGTCCCGGCTGACGTCATAAACACACCCAGCGTTCGCCCAAGCACTCCCACCGTTTCTCCAGACACGCCTGCGTTTTTACCGGAAACGGTAGCGTTTTCAGCCACACGCCCCTAAAACGCCGTGTTTCCGCCCAGTAACACCCATTTCCTGTCAATCACAATGCGATCGCCGGAGCGATGAAAAAGCCGTGAGTAAAAATACTTTCTTCATAGTAAAGTTACTTGGCCCATGCGCTGTGCGAACATTACGCATGCGCACTAAGAGAATTCTCACTGCGATGCGATGAAAAACACCGAGCGAACAACTCGGAATGAGGGCCTATATTGCTAACCATAAGAGCATATTAAAGACGCAGTCTTATATATGAGAGATGCACAGAGGGATATTTGCCGGCTGGCATCTAAAATAAACGCAATTTCCATTTCTGCCAGGAGAGGATTGTGGACTCGGCAGTGGACAGGTGATGCTGATTCTAAAAGGCACATGGAAGTTTTGCCTTACAAGGGTGAGGAGTTCTTTGGGGATGGTCTCTCGGACCTCGTTTCCACAGCTACAGCTGGGAAATCAACATTTTTACCCCATGTTCCCTCACAGCCAAAGAAAGCACCGTATTATCAGGTACAGTCCTTTCGGCCCCAGAAAGGCAAGCGGGTTAAAGGCGCGTCCTTTCTGCCCAGAGGCAGACGTAGAGGGAAAAAGCTGCAGCATACAGCCAGTTCCCAGGAACAAAAGTCCTCCCCCGCTTCCTCTAAGTCCAACGCATGACGCTGGGGCTCCACAGGCAGAGCCAGGTATGGTGGGGGCCCGTCTCAAGAACTTCAGCGACCAGTGGGCTCGCTCATGGGTGGATCCCTGGATTCTACAGGTAGTACCTCAGGGGTACAAGCTGGAATTCGAGACGTCTCCCCCTCGCCGTTTCCTCAAATCTGCCTTGCCGACAGCTCCCTCGGAGGGAGGCAGTGCTGGAGGCACTTCACAAGCTGGATTCGCAGCAGGTGATAGTCAAGGTACCCCTCCTTCTACAGGGACGGGGTTACTATTCCACAATGTTTGTGGTACCGAAACCGGACGGTTTGGTGAGACCCATTTTAAATTTGAAATCCTTGAACACTTATATACGAAGGTTCAAGTTCAAAATGGAATCGATCAGGGCGGTTATTGCAAGCCTGGACGAAGGGGATTACATGGTATCACTGGACATCAAGGATGCTTACCTGCATGTCCCCATTTACCCCCCTCACCAGGAGTACCTCAGATTTGTGGTACAGGACTGTCATTACCAATTCCAGACGTTGCCGTTTGGTCTGTCCACGGCACCGAGGGTATTTACCAAGGTAATGGCAGAGATGATGATACTCCTTCGAAAAAAGGGAGTTATAATTATCCCGTACTTGGACGATCTCCTTATAAAGGCGAGGTCCAGGGAACAGTTGTTGATCGGAGTAGCACTAGCTGGGGCAGTGCTAAAACAGCACGGCTGGATCCTGAACATTCCGAAGTCGCAGCTGGTTACTACAACATGTATACTGTTCCTGGGGATGGTTCTCAACAAAGGCCAAGGAGTTGTCATCTCTAGTCGGAGACCTCCTAAAACCAAAACAGGTGTTGGTGCACCACTGCACGCGAGTCCTGGGAAAGATGGTAGCTTCTTACGAAGCAATTCCATTTGGCAGGTTCCATGCAAGGATCTTTCAGTGGGATCTGTTGGAAAAGTGGTCTGGATCGCATCTTCAGATGCATCGGCTGATAACCCTGTCTCCAAGGGCCAGGGTGTTGCTGCCGTAGTGGCTGCAGAGTGCTCATCTTCTAGAGGGCCGCAGATTCGGCATACAGGACTGGGTCCTGGTGACCACGGATGCCAGCCTTCGAGGTTGGGGGGCAGTCACACAGGGAAGAAACTTCCAAGGACAATGGTCAAGTCAGGAGACTTCCCTTCACATAAATATTCTGGAACTAAGGGCCATTTCCAATGCCCTAAGTCAGGCAAGACCCCTGCTTCAACACCAGCCGGTACTGATCCAGTCAGACAACATCACGGCGGTCGCCCATGTAAACCGACAGGGCGGCACAAGAAGCAGGATGGCGATGGCAGAAGCCACAAGGATTCTCCGATGGGCGGAAAATCATGTGTTAGCACTGTCAGCAGTGTTCATTCCCGGAGTGGACAACTGGGAAGCAGACTTTCTCAGTGGACACGACCTCCACCCGGGAGAGTGGGGACTTAATCCAGAAGTCTTCCAAATGATTGTAAACCAGTGGGAAAGGCCACAGGTGGACATGATGGCGTCCCGCCTCAACAAAAAGCTAAAAATATATTGCGCCAGGTCAAGGGACCCTCAGGCGACAGCTGTGGATGCTCTGGTAACACCGTGGGTGTACCAGTCGGTGTATGTGTTACCTCCTCTGCCTCTCATACCCAAGGTACTGAGAATAATAAGAAGGAGAGGAGTAAGAACTATACTCGTAGTTCTGGATTGGCCAAGAAGATCTTGGTACCCAGAACTTCAAGAAATGATCTCAGAGGACCCATGGCCTCTGCCGCTCAGACAGGACCTGCTGCAGCAGGGGTCCTCTCTGTTCCAAGACTTACCGCGGCTGCGTTTGACGGCATGGCGGTTGAACACCGGATCCTAAAGGAAAAGGGCATTCCGGAGGAAGTCATTCCTATGCTGATTAAGGCTAGGAAAGATGTGACCGCAAAACATTATCACCGCATATGGCGGAAATATGTTGCTTGGTGTGAGGCCAGGAAGGCCCCAACGGAGGAATTTCAACTGGGTCGATTTCTGCACTTCCTACAGTCAGGAGTGACTATGGGCCTAAAATTGGGTTCCATTAAGGTCCAGATTTTAGCTCTGTCCATTTTCTTCCAAAAAGAACTGGCTTCACTGCCTGAAGTTCAGACTTTTGTAAAGGAGTGCTGCATATTCAGCCCCCGTTTGTGCCTCCAGTGGCACCGTGGGATCTCAACATGATGTTGGATTTCCTGAAGTCGCATTGGTTTGAGCCACTTAAAACCATGGAGCTAAAATATCTCACGTGGAAAGTGGTCATGCTGTTGGCCTTGGCGTCGGCCAGGCATGTATCAGAATTGGCGGCTTTGTCATGCAAAAGCCCTTATCTGATTTTTCATAAGGATAGGGCGGAATTGAGGACTCGTTCCCAATTCCTGCCTAAGGTGGTATCAGCTTTTCATGTGAACCAACCTATTGTGGTGCCTGCGGCTACTCGGGACTTGGAGGACTCCAAGTTGCTGGACGTAGTCAGGGCCCTGAAAATATATGTTTCCAGGACGGCTGGAGTAAACTGACTCGCTATTTATCCTGTATGGAGCCAACAAGCTGGGTGCTCCTGCTTCTAAGCAGACTATTGCTCACTGGATCTGTAGCACGATTCAACTTGCACATTCTGCGGCGGGACTGCCACATCCTAAATCTGTAAAAGCCAATTCCACGAGGAAAGTGGGCTCTTCTTGGGCGGCTGCCCGAGGGGTCTCGGCTTTACAACTTTGCCGAGCTGCTACTTGGTCGGGTTCAAACACTTTTGCAAGATTTTACAAGTTTGATACCCTGGCTGAGGAGGACCTTGAGTTCTCTCATTCGGTGCTTCAGAGTCATCCGCACTCTCCCGCCCGTTTGGGAGCTTTGGTATAATCCGCATGGTCCTTACGGAGTCCCCAGCATCCACTTAGGACGTTAGAGAAAATAAGATTTTACTCACCGGTAAATCTATTTCTCGTAGTCCGTAGTGGATGCTGGGCGCCCATCCCAAGTGCGGATTGTCTGCAATACTTGTATATAGTTATTGTTTAACTAAAGGGTTATTGTTGAGCCATCTGTTGAGAGGCTCAGTTATATTTCATACTGTTAACTGGGTATAGTATCACGAGTTATACGGTGTGATTGGTGTGGCTGGTATGAGTCTTACCCGGGATTCCAAATCCTTTCCTTATTGTGTCAGCTCTTCCGGGCACAGTATCCTAACTGAGGTCTGGAGGAGGGTCATAGAGGGAGGAGACAGTGCACTCCTAAATCTTTCTTAGTTGTGCCCAGTCTCTTGCGGAGCCGCTATTCTCCATGGTCCTTACGGAGTCCCCAGCATCCACTACGGACTACGAGAAATAGATTTACCGGTGAGTAAAATCTTATTTTTGTGTCCACATAATATCAGTGTTGCTGTGTATAAATATCCCGTCTGGTGTATAAAGGTGGGTACACGCGCTGCCATTGTGACTGTGTGATTTCCCTTGAACTGGCCGGAGCCCAGAACCACCAATAGTGACTGTATGTACTTGTGATTGTGGCTATATGCGATTGTGACATATTATGTGAATAGTGGGTGACATTACGGGGTGGAAGTCTCTTTCTGTGTAACTAAATAGTGGCAGACATTTTATATCAGTGCGTTTATGTGGAGTGAGGGCAGTGGCCTGGCAGGAAGCTGAAATTATATCATGTGACTTCCTCTGGTTTCCATATTCCGCAGCCCTTGGATGGGGGGAGCAGCCTCGGGCTTCACCCCTGGCCCTTGGGTGGCTGGAGGGGAGACCCCCTGATTGAAGGGGTCCCCACTCCTCCATGGGTGACTAGTTGGGGATTTTATGCCACGGCCGCAGGGACCGATATAAAAGTGTCCCCCGGCTGTGGCATTATCTCTCCAGCTAGTGGAGCCCGGCACTGGTGTTAAAAATACGGGGGACCCCTACGTCTTTTGTCCCCCATATTTTTTGCACCAGGACCAGACGCAGAGCCCGGTGCTGGTTGTAAAAATACGGGGAATCCCCTGTCAATTTCCCCCCCGTATTTTTACAACCAGGACCATTTCAAAGAGCCTGAAGCTGGTTATGCTTAGGAAGGGGGACCCCACGCATTTTTCTCTTGATTTTAACCCATTCCCACCCCTTCCCACCGAAAACCATGCTCTCTCTATTTTAATCAGTTAAAAAAAATTTTTTTTTAAAAATCTATAAATAATACTTGTGTCTTCTAATAGACAAACCAAGCACATAATCCCTTCTAATATAAATAAATATGCTATTAGCAATAAAAAAACACACAAAAAAAACATGTTTTTAATTTTTTTTATTAGATTCCGCCAGCAAAGTGAGGCGGAATGAAACTGACAAAATGACTGTCGAAAAGCACTGTTGTCGAATAGACATTCTTCAATTGAATATACTTTTGTCTAAAAGCCACATTTTTACCATTGCAGACATGTCGAATTTGACAACTGTCGAATTTCAAAAAGTCGAAACTGAAACGTTTTTTTGTCGAAAAGTACTGTATTGCATTGTCAAATTTTTTTTTGTGTTAAAAATGCCCCGTTTTTCGACATTTGCGGTAATTCGACCGCATTTGCATATACCCCAATGTATTTTTTTAAATATATTACATTACAATGAGTCACCGCTATTTTGTTAACACAGCTGTACAATGCAGAACAAATACAGTATGGGGTTCTCTAAAAACAAATACGACGGTGTGTATTATAGATGGATGATAACTAGTTGAATAATGCAGTGCATTTTTGTATTAAAAATATTTACAAATTGATTAAAATAATCATAATATAATAGATAATATAATCATAATATATCAAAATATAAGAGATATACCCTATTCAAACACAATCAGCAAAATAATATGTACAGCGTAGAAAACACATCACAACACCCATAAAAAGAGATACACATTCAACCTCCCACTGTGCTACAATTCTCTAAAAACAATTACTGCTGTATGTATTACAGAGAACACCCGTAACTTGTAGAACAATAATATAAAGCACTTGATGGCCGCATTTATTCATAATATTAATAATAGCGAGGCGCACACATATGTATCATTTTAAATCCCATAGTATGACACAGATTTATCCAATCGTGAATACAAAAACTTAACACTGGTATTTTAGGGCATGGTTTATCTGTTCCATTCCAGTCCAGATAAACAGACATAATGGGGGTAATTCTGAGATGATCGCAGCAGCAAGTTTGTTAGCAATTGGGCAAAACCATGTGCACTGCAGGGGGGCAGATATAACATGTGCAGAGAGAGTTAGATATGGGGGGTTATTTTATTTCTGTGCAAGGTAAATACTGGCTGCTTTATTTTTACACTGCAAATTAGATTGCAGATTGAACACACCCCACCCAAATCTAACTCTCTCTGCACATGTTATATCTGCCTCCCCTGCAGTGCACATGGTTTTGCCCAACTGCTAACAAATATCCTGCTGCGATCAACTTGGAATTACCCCCACTGTAAGAGAGGGCACTCGATCCATCACAGAAAAACGCTTACTTTTTATTCTCACCCATATTGGGCATTCAAGAAATGAACAAGTCACGGTGGCTCAGCATGGATTATCAAAAAACATCATACCCAACCAATGTGGCATCCATAATGCCTACACAGTACTTCCATAAATATACTTTAGGACAAAGAGGGTTCAGAAGGTAACTTCTCAGTCCGTCGACCTCGGTCACCGAATGACCGTTGAAGACAATTGCATCATGTCATTGCCCCTGCTTAGTGTGGAGCCATCTGTGAGTGAACAACCACAACACATCATCTAAATACCCATACAAATCACAATTACTTACAGGTGAATCGGCTGTCCGCCCCGCTCCCCCCAGCGTGCATTCCATCCCTCTGCACATGCCTCACCATCCAGGTAGTGCACTCTAGTTCAGCATATCTCATCCGCGTTCCACCGGGCTCTCTACTTCCTGGTTTTGCATCTCAGATGCCGCTACGTCACTTCCCGTGATGAGCACTGGGCACACCCAGACCAGTAGTTTATCCAAATCATCTCCATGGATACAGGGCGCCGTGAGCGTCAGACTACTGCCCGCACATTACTGCCCCGACTTCCATCATGTATTATAGCAGCAATATAATATGCCCACGTGGAATATATATAAACTAATTATTTTTCAATTATTGGTATTCACATTGAGGATCCATCTCGGAGTGTTATTCACCACAATCTAGTGCAGCACATTCAAGGGACACAACAACAACAACAATGGGGTTGCTGAGGACCACCCATGCCAGTATCAACTGAAGTTGTATTGCCTCAAGTTAATATCCAATATCAAAGTACATAAATATAAAAAAGTGCAAGTTGTAGTCATTACCAATTGATTGGTCTGGCGCTGATTATGATTATTAATACTAGGATTTTTATTAGATCTGAAGTAGTGAACTAATTCCTGAACTAGTTGGGCTTTAAGCATGGGATTAAGGAGGACCTTATCATTTAAGCGCCACGAGGGCTGGCGAGCGGAAACTAGAGGCTCAGTAACATCCACCGTAATTGGGCCATGGTCAGACCAAGTGCTGGGGTGTATGGAGGTATCCAGTATGCATTGGGCTAGTTCGGTACTCAAAAAGATCATGTCTAGCCTAGTATATATGTCATATATAGGTGTAATCTCTGGCAGTGGGTTCCTTCACTCTCCAAGCGTCAGAAGAGCAATTGCTCTTCACCAGGCTTAATAAATCTGCCTCTGAGTGTGCCTGTAGCTGCTGTGTGGTCTCCATTTCGTGTATCCCACCTCTTGCTATCACTATATTCTGTACCCTGGGGGGCTAGGTGCGTCAGGGTCCATTCGTTATATATTGCTACACAGCAAATATGATTTCTGGTATTTATTCTGTGTTTTCAGTCACCTCATATACTTAAATCCTCTGTTGTGCTCGTATTTACTAACGCATAACTCAGGGGGTTATTTGCTGGTATTATATTTGTCTGGCTATATTGTACTGTTACGTCCTAGGGCTACATTTATAATAATGTCTGCCACAGAGGATGGGAAATCCACGGACACTCCTGCATCATGCAGCGCTAGAGCCATGTATTTACCTGAGGGGGAATTTTTAATGGATGGTTCAGGCACTTGGTGCCATATGCCCTCCAGTCAACCCGCAACTGTTGTGGCCAATCAGGAACCACCGTGGGCAGCATTCTCAAGTATGCTGAATACACTAATGGCACGTCTTGCGCCCCCTGTTGGACCTCCTATGTCATTGCAGCCACATATTGTCCCTGTAGTTCAGATACCCTGTCTACCCAATTGCAACAATTAAATCAATCTCTGGTTAGACAAAAGCCTGCTCCACGCCCTACAGGGGCCACCTAAGCGGCCAAATTCCTCCTCACAATCCACAAATATTTCAGATAATTCTGATGAAGACGGGTAATGTACGGATCTATCAGACACCGATACAGTTGCTTCTGACGAGGATTCTACAACTCATATTGATGTTTCTGACCTAGTGGAGGCTATCAAGCTGATTTCCCAAATAGATGATGAGATTGAGCCCACTACTGTGTCTAAGAAACCTGATAAGTTCAAACATCAGAAGGTTGCTAAAGTAGTCTTACCACATTCTGACCATTTAATTGAAATACGTCAGGAACCCTGGTCATCTCCAGGTAAGAAATGTTCCCTGTCCAAGAATATGCTAGCTCGTTATCCTATCCCTGCAGAGTTGAGTAAAAAGTGGGAAACTCCACCGCTGGTGGACTCTCATGTTGCCCGTCTTGTGGTATCATCTACTCTGCCGGTCACCACCATCACCGCACTAAAGGAACAGACGGATAAGCGTGTGGAGTGTTGCCTGAAATCTATTTACACTCTTACTGGTGCTGTACATAGACCCACTATAGCAGCCTCCTGGGCCGCAAAAGGAATTGAAGCATGGGTTCAAGCAATTGAGGAGGAGCTACCTCAGGATATATCTGACACTGCCAGACAATACCTGTATTATATCACCACAGCCTCACACTATGTACAGGAGGTGGCCTCTGAGGCAGGTGTAATGGCCGCCACAGCGTATACTACGGCTATATTGGCTCACTGAATTTTGTGGTTAAGGTACTGGAAGGTGGACCTGGATTCCAAAAAGACTTTGGAGGTTCTCCCTTTTAAGGGAGACATCCTATTTGGGGAGGATCTAAACAAGATTGTCACTGACTTGGTGTCTGCTAAGACTGCATGTCTCCCAAGTACTAATCCTTCTGCTCTGAAGGGTAAGAGTACCATTTTTCGCTCCTTTTGACTTACAGGGAAAGCGAAGGGTCAGACGTACATGAGGCAGGCTTGTGCTTCCAAGAGCACTAAGCCCAAACCTAAACAATCCTGGGCCACCCGTCAGCCTGCTTACAAGCAAGATAAGCCTGCTGCATGACGGGGCGGGCCTCCCCCTGGGGGACCCCAGGGTGGGAGGCCGACTTCTGCAGTTCACCCAGGTCTGGTTAAAGACCACTTTGGACTCCTGGGTGCGGGAAGCTGTCTCTGATGGGTAAGCAATCTCTTTCCGGAGACGTTCCCCTCACCAGTTCTGCTCAACGGTTATCCCTTCGGATCCGCTGAAAGCGCAAGCTCTACACTTGCTTGTGCAATCCCTCCTGGATACAGGAGTGGTAGTACGGTTACCTCTGCCACAGAGAGGCAAGGGCTACTATTAGACCCTGTTTCTCGTTCCAAAGCCAAATGGGTCCTTCCAGCCTATACTCAACCTCAAATCTTTGAACAAATGTGTGAGAGTATCCAAATTCCGGATGGAAATGTTGTGCTCTGTTATACTGGCCATGGAACCCAAAGACTATATGGTATCCCTGGACATACACGATGCTTATCTGCACATACCTATTGCCATATCACATCAGCAATATCTGCAGTTTGCTATTGGCAACCTACATTACCAATTCCAGGCTCTGCCGTTTGGACTGATCACGGCTTCTTGGATCTTCACCAAGGTAATGGCCATGATGACGGCTCATCTCCGCCATCAGGGAGTCAGGATCCTACCGTATCTGGACAATTAACTGATCCTGGTGAACTCCCAAAATGTTCTCCTCAGTCATCTGGAACTGACGGTCCAATTCCTACAAGCCCATGGTTGGCTCATCAACTGGAAAAAGTCCTCTCTGGTCCCTGCTTGGAGCATGGTGCACCTGGCAGATCTACTGCACACACACAGAGATTGTTTCTGTCTCCAGAGAAAGTCCTGAAACTCCAGGACAAAATCAGATACATCCTCTCTCACCCAGGAGTGTCGATACACTCGGCGATATAAGTACTAGGCCTCATGGTGTCGGCTTTCGACATGGTGGAGTACGCTCAATTTCATTCACGCCCTCTACAGAGGTTAAGCCTCTCCAAGTGGTATGGCCAGCCTCACGGGTCAGGTCTCACATGATCTCCTTGACTCCGGAGGTCAGTCTGTCACTGAGCTGGTGGTTACAGGACCGACAGCTGAGCTAGGCCCGCCTTTTTTGGATCTCCAACTGGGTCCTGCTGATAATGGATGCCAGTCTGAGAGGTTGGGGCACTGTGTTGGAGCAACACTCTCTCCAGAGTCAGTGGACCAAGGAGGAATCTCTCCTCCCCATAAACATTCTAGAATTAAGGGTAGTGCGTTAACACTTGCCCTGCCTCTGGTACAGAACAGGCCTGTTCAGGTACAGTTGGACAACGCCACCATTGTGGCATACAGAAATCATTAAGTTGGTACTCGAAGCCGCATGGCAATGCTGGAAGTATCAAAAATCCTCCACTGGGCGGAACGCCATCATCCAGCAATATCAGCAGTGTTCATTCCCAGAGTCCTCAACAGGGAAGCGGATTTCCTCAGTTGTCAGGATGTTCATGCTGGAGAGTGGAGTCTTCATCCAGAGGTCTTTCAACTCCTAGTAGACAAGTGGGGCCTACAAGATGTGGACCTGATGGCGTCTTGACACAATCACAAGGTTTCGGTCTTCAGATCAAGGGATCCTCAAGCAGCGCTTGTGGACGCACTGGCAATTCCATGGAACTTTCAGCTGCCATACGTGTTCCCTCCAGTGTCACTCCTGCCCAGGGTACTATGGAAGTTCAAGCAAGAAAATAGGATTTTAATTACCTACCGGTATATCCTTTTCTCGCAGTCCGTAGAGGTTGCTGGGGTCCACATTAGTACCATGGGAATGTACCAAAGCTCCCAGAATGGGAGGGAGAGCGCGAAGGCTCCTGCAGAACTGATTGACCAAACTTGAGGTCCTCAGAGGCCAAAGTATTGATCTTGTAGAACTTAGCAAATGTGTTTGACCCCGACCAAGTAGCAGCACGGCAAAGCTGCAAAGCCATGACACCCCGGGCAGCCGCCCAGGAAGAACCCACGTTATGAGTAGAGTGGGCCTTAACAGATTTTGGGAACGGCAATCCTGCCGTAGAATATGCATGCGAGATAGTGAACCTAATCCAGCGAGAAATCGTCTGCTTAGAAGCAGGACACCTAATTTTCTTGGGATCATAAAGGACAAACAGAGAGTCCGATTTTCTGTGACGAGCAGTCCTCTTCACATAGATCTTCAAAGCCTGCACAACATCCAAGGACTTTGAAGCAATTGAGGAGTCCGTAGCCACTGGCACCACAATAGGTTGTTTGATTTGAAAAGCCGACACAACGTTAGGAAGGAACTGTTGACGCGTCCTGAGCTCCACTCTATCTTCATGGAAGATTAAGTAGGGGCTTTTACAGGACAAAGCCCCCAATTCTGACACACTACGCGCAGAAGCCAAGGCCAACAATGTGACAGCCTTCCACTTGAGAAACTTGACCTCAGCCTCCTATAAAGGGTCAAATAAATCCGATTGCAGGAAATGCAACACCACGTCAAGATCCCAGGGTGCCGTTGGTACCACAAAGGGAGGCTGGATATGCAGAACCCCTTTCAAAAAGGTCTGAACCTCAGGAAGGGCAGCCAATTTTTTTCTGGAAGAAAATGGATAAAGTCGAAATCTGGACCTTTATGGATCCCAACCGCAGGCCCATATCCACACCTGCTTGCAGGAAGAGGAGAAACCATCCAAGTTGAAACTCCACCGCAGGAAATTTCTTGTATTCACACCAAGACACATACCTTTTCCAAATTCGATGGTAATGTTTAGACGTTACTCCTTTCCTAGCCTGTATCAGGGTAGGAATAACCTCGTTCGGAATACCCTTCCGAGCTAAAATCTGCCGCTCAACCTGCATGCCGTCAAACGTAGCCGTGGTAAGTCTTGATAAGTGAACGGCCTCTGTTGCAGAAGATCCTCCCGAAGAGGACTTTTTCAGTAGTAGATCCAGCAGATCCGCGTAACAAGCCCTCCTTTTCCAGTCCGGAGCAATGAGGATCGCCTGAACTCTTGTTCTTCTTACAAGCTTTAGAATTCTTGGAATGAGTGGAAGTGGAGGGAACACATACGCTGTCTTGAACACCCACGGCGTTACCAGGGCATCCACCGCCACTGCCTGTGGGTCTCTCGAACTGGAACAGTACCTCCGAAGTTTCTTGTTGAGACGCGAGGCCATCATATCTATTTAAAGCACACCACAACGACTGGTCACCTCTGTGAACACCTCCGGATGGAGGCCCCCTACACCTGGATGGAGATCGTGCCTGCTGAGGAAGTCTGCTTCTCAGTTGTCCACTCCCAGAATGAAGATCGCTGACAGCGCCACTGCGTGCCTTTCTGCCCAGAGGAAGATTCTTGTCACCTCTGACATTGCAGCTCTGCTCTTCGTTCCGCCCTGTTGGTTTATGTAGGCCACTGTCATTTACATTGTCTGACTGTACCTGAATGGCCTGATCTTGCAGAAGTGGTGCTGCTTGTAAAAGACCATTGTACACGGCTCTTAGTTCTAGGATGTTTATTGGAAGAAGGGATTCCTGACTTGACCACCTTCCTTGGGAGGTTTCCCCTTGGGTGACTGCGCCCCAACCCCTGAGACTTGTATCCATGGTTAGAAGGATCCAGTTCTGAACCTCAAACCTGCGGCCCTCCAGAAGGTGAGGCAGTTGCAGACACCAGAGGAGTGAAATCCTTGCTTTCGGCGAAAGACGTATCCTCTGGTGCATGTGTAGGTGAGATCCCGACCATTTGTCTAGGAAATCCAGTTGGAATGACCGAGCATGAAATCTTCCATACTGTAGAGCCTCGTAAGAGGCAACTATCTTCCCCAGAAGGTGCATGCACTAATAAACTGATACCCTGGCAGGCTTCATGACATCCCAGACCATTGACTGTATCACCAACGCTTTCTCCACTGGTAGAAACACCATTTGCACTTCCGTGTCGAGGATCATCCCCAGGAAAGACAATCTCCTTGTCAGCTCCAAATGTGACTTTGGAAGGTTCAGGATCCAACCGTGTTCCCTGAGCAAATGAGTCGTGAGAGTAATGGACTGTAACAACTTCTCCCTGGACGATGCCTTTATCAACAGATCATCCAGATATGAAATTATGTTCACTCCCTGTCTGCGGAGAACCATCTTCTCTGCTATCACCTTGGTGAAGACCCTCGGTGCTATGAAGAAATGGTTTCTTCATAGAAGGCGGAGCTGAGCGAAGAAAAGGGGACTTACCCGCGGTTGCCGTGGAAATCCATGCATCCAACACTTCCACAAATAGAGCCTGACCTGTGTAGGGTAGGTTCTCCACACTTCTCCTGGATTCCGCGTCGGCAGACCATTGGCGTAGCCAGAGCCCCCCGCGAGCTGAGACAGACATGGAAGATAACCTTGCATTCAGCGTACCCAGATCCTTCATGGATTCCACCATGAACCCCGCAGAATCCTGTATGTTGCGTAAAAACAGTTCACTTCTATCCATTGTATCTAAGCCCTCTAGTACCATGCCTGAACACTTTACTATAGCTTTAGAGATCCATGCACAGGCAATAGTAGGCCTTAATGCCCCCTGAAGCAGTGTATATGGATTTGAGCGTAGTGTCAATCTTATGATCAGCCGGTTCTTTCAATGCAGTAGAACCCGGGACAGGTAAAACCACCTTTTTTGACAGTCTGGAAACAGAGGCGTCAACTTTGGGTGGGGTCTCCAAACTTTTCCTATCCTCTTCAGGGAAGGGAAAAGCAACCAGTTCCCTTTTGGGGATCTGGAATTTCTTCTCCGGGTTTTCCCAGGATTTAACTTTGGACACAGGGAAGTTGTAATGGCCTCAATCATCAGCTGCACCCCCTTTGCAAGGGATGCCGCCCCCCTCAGCACATCCCATCACTGTCTGCTGTGTCAGAGTCGGTATCTGTGTCATCTTGCATAATCTGGGCAAGCGCACGTTTCTTTGGGTATACGCTAGGGAATTTAGAAGGGATGTAAATGGAACCGGACCAAACTGCCATAGACTCCTTTAGTTTCAGTCTCAGTATGGTCTTCCCTTGTAGAGATCTGAGAGATCATTCCCTTAATAGAAGTCAGCCATTCTGGCTCAGAAACAGGAATCTGAGACAATACATTATATTCCTGGGTACATGGAATGGAGTCCTCTGTAGAAGCATCCTCTGCAGCATAAGATATGCCAGACATGGGTCAGTGAGCAAGCATACACCCACACTCACACAGTAAAAATGTCAGACACAGTTCCCCCCCAAAATCGTTCAGAGAAGCACAGAGGTTGGAGCCAGAGCACACAGCGCTTAATTAGGCAATATATCCCACCTGGCGCTGACTGTGTACCCTTCATAGACTACACAGCAATACACAGCCTCCCCCCCTTCTGCAACCCCTTGGTACCGCACAGGATAGCTGGAGTCGTGTGGAGGGACTGTCAGCGTCTCTGGAGCTACATCTGCAGGGAGAAAAATGGCGCTAAACGCTGCTGGGTCCACTCTGAGGAGAAGCTCCGTCCCCTGGAAATGATGCCTCTTCCCGCACTTTCAAAGGATTATACTGGCCTGAGGATTCTGCTAGCAGCGTTACCGAGGTCCCTGATAGCCTTGATGACCAATGAGGGTATCTGCGCTGGATCAAGGCGCCCCTCAGTGCCACACTGTGTACCACTGAGCTCTCCGGAGTGGTTAGTACTGCGCTCCTACGCTGTAGCCGCCATTCACATCAGCTCCCCTCCTGTCCAGGGAGCTGGTGACTCACTCGCCACTGGAAACTTCTGGCTTCATTAGGGGGTGGCGGTATGCTGCGGGAGTGAGCGGTTGTCTCGGGCGGCTAACGATCATCACCCTTAGGAGCTCAGTGTCCTGTCAATAGAGATAGTGGCCATTAACCTCTCAGGGTTGGACACTACTGCCCCCCTAAGTCCCACAAAGCAGGGAGGCTGTTGCCAGCAGCCTCCCTGTGCCTAACACTAAGAAGAAAAAAAACTTGAAAAATTCCTATGGAGCTCCCCTAGCTGTGACCGGCTCCTCCGGGCACATTTTCTAAACTGAGTCTGGTAGGAGAGGCATAGAGGGAGGAGCCAGCCTACACTATTAAACTCTTAAAGTGCCAGTGGCTCCTAGTGGATCTGTCTATACCCCATGGTACTAATATGGACCCCAGCATCCTCTAGGATGCAAGAGAAAATAAGATTTTAAATACCTACTGGTAAATCCTTTTCTCGTAGTCCATGAGGGATATTGGGGACAGGCAACAACAAGCCTGGTGCAGGACGCAAGCTCCCGGGGAAGTCTGGAACAAGACCAACCGAGGACGCAGGCACGGTAGACAGAGCGGAGTCAGCCCGGAGCCCCTGTGTTCATCCTGAACAATGTCCGAGTCCCACCGTCTGAGACAAACGGTCGCAACGGTAGCGCTGAAGACTACACAGACTTGTAGCCACTGTAGAAACACGGGTCTCTGGTCTCTAGCACCGATAGTGATCATTGGATATCTCATTCATCTCCGCATTAGATGCTGAGTGCACGGAACTTTCACATGAACTGAATGATTTTGCACCACGGTACTTTATATAATTGATTCATGTAATATTGATTTCTGCATTAATGCACTGTATATGTATGCATACTCCATCTCATATAATCATAAGTAAAGGTTCCAGAACCGGTTCAGGATATTGCATTTCATTGGCAGATGTCAATCATTACACAACAAAGGCTTTAACAAGCCAGACTACAGGCATCAGACACCGAGGGGCGATAGCGCAGGGAGGATAAACCAACCTTATCCCAAGTATTTATAAAGGGGAGTGGACATCCCCTATAACTGCAGCACACCCAGTTCACATTAACTCAGTGCGCAGACCTTTCCATCCCTTCACATGTGAGATAACGCCTCCTGTCAGGTGCTGTCTCCCAAATGTGCCCCCACCCACCTACCAACATCACCAACCCATGCAATATGCGACGGGAAACCCCCAACAGATGAGCTGTTTTCTGCCGGGACCCACACAGCCCGGGGTGGGCTGTGTGTGTCCCGGCAGAAAACAGCTCATTCCAGTGCGTCGTCCAGTGGTACGTACTTTAGCTGTGTACACACGGTGCGATATTTCTTTCGATTTTCACCATAGTCAAAATCATAAGAAAATATAGTGCATATCGCACCGTGTGTATAGTCCTTGTGGTGCCGATGCGCGGGATCAGCATCGCAAGGAATAATAGACTGTGCAGGCAGCCCAACATTGACTATATTTGCGCGCGCCATATGTACACAGTCTTAGACATGCTGAGTACACAGTCCTCTGTACTGGACGGTTCTCGATTTTTTAATTAATAATTCGTTTTTTTCAAACAGGATTTTCAGTTGTGTTTAAAAAAATTGTTGCTGCCCTTACCCTAGTCTCTTGCTCCTAGTGATCTGTATTGAGTTCATTAGTACCACAGCGTTGGTTTCTTGACCTCATTGTCCCGGACTTCTGATCATTGTGATCTATGCACTTCTTGTGTTCCTTCTAAAAGCACTGTTCAGAAATCTGCCCTTTATCTTCTCTCCCCCATGTATGGTGGCAGCACTGATATTCTGTGGGATACGCCTGGTTCCTCTACTGCAGGGCTGGCCAAACCGGTCCTTGAGATCTACCAACAGTTCATGTTTTCCAGGCCTCCTGGAGATCTGTAGAATTGTCAGTTAGGAATGAATGCAGCACATCTTAATTAGTAATGACTACACCTGTGCACCAGCTAGGTGGTCTGGAAAATGTCTACTGTTGGTAGATCTCGAGGACTGGTTTGGCCAGCCCTGCTCTACTGGTTACTGTTGGCATAGTCCTTGCTAAAAAGTCTCTTGTTCTCCTGATAGAGTCAAGTAGTCCAGGCAAGAATTGGTGAATTTCTTTAATTTTTTTGTATCTAAAGATTTTTTTTTTAAATTGTGTTGTGTTTTTCTAGCCTAATTAATAGTTGTTAATGCAAATGTCATTTTGTGTAACATATTTTTGCAAAAATCAGAATGTCAGCGAGACGTTATGGAGCCAATGTATCAGTTCATATTTGCTGCTAATTCCCCCAAAACAACCGTACTTCCCAAATGTAAGTAGGAGGGACTTCAGCAGGTATCTCCCATACCTTCATACATGGACATTTCCAGGAAAGGGTCAGGTAAGTTATTTTTTTAAATACAAAAAAACCTAATTCACCTATAAGTAAAATAAACAACATTTGAACAGACATAATTTATTTAAAACCAACAAATGATAAAACTATTTACACAGAGAGACCCCTCCATCCCCCGTAATATCATCCAACTATTTAGATGAGCTGTTAAAATCGGACACAGCCAAAATCACACCGGAAATCTTTTGTTTTTTAACGATTTTATTTCATATCTTTAATACACATATTGTTGTCTATATTTTAAACTTAAAAACTACTTTACCCCCTGCACAACAGCCTATGGGGGTCATTCATAGTGGCCCGCATCACAGTTTGCCACGGGTGGCAAAATGCACAGTGGCTGCGCGGACACACACATTGCGGTTCCATCCCCGAGGGATTAATTAGAAATAAGGAAGCATAATAATTAACTCTAATTATCAACTGGTTCTGTGTGGGACCCATACACCTCTTTACTACCTCCAGCAGCCCCTGGTACTGCACTGCGGCGTTCCACCCTGTGTCCCCCAACTACAGCCACCTACCCTGTCTCCTCCTACTACTGTCATCCACCTTGTCTCTCCCCCACTACTGCCACCCGCCCTATCTCCCACCCGCCCTGTCTCCCCCCACTACTGCCACCTACCCTGTCTCCCCCCACTACTGCCAACTGCCCTGTCTCCCCCCACTACTGCCACCCGCGCTGTCTCCCCCCACTACTGCCACCCGCGCTGTCTCCCCCCACTACTGCCACCCGCGCTGTCTCCCCTCACTACTGCCCTGTCTCCCCACACTGCCGACCGCCCTGTCTCCCCCCACTACTGCCACCACCAATACTGCCAGCCACCCTTTCTCCACTATTGACAGCAACTGGCATCACCAACACCTGGAGCTCAGCAACCATTTAGGATTGGTACTGGGTTCTCAGTACCCAGAGCAAGAGACAGGTCATCTGCATAGCAGTGGTAGATGAGGACATGACAGCTGATTATATCAAAAGAAATTGATGCGGCTATTGTGCCGATTTAAATTCCTGTTACCAATCAATAAATTCTGGCTGAATGAAGATGCAACACTTTAAGATGAACAATCAATATCTTAATTTTTACATTTTTTGTTTTCCACATAAAAAATTATTTTCAACACAATGGTCACACACATATATATACAGGTTGAGTATCCCTTATCCAAAATGCTTGGGACCAGAGGTATTTTGGATATGGGATTTTTTTCCGTATTTTGGAATAATTGCATATTATAATGAGATATTATGGTGATGGGACCTAAATCTAAGCACAAAATGCATTTATGTTTCATATACACCTTATACACAGCCTGTAGGTAATTTTAGACAATATTTTTCATAACTTTGTGCATGAAACAAAGTGTGTGTACATTCACACAAATCATTTATGTTTCATATACTCCTTACACACACAGCCTGAAGGTCATTTAATACAATATTTTTAATAAATTTGTGTATTAAACAAAGTGTGAGTACATTGAGCAACAGAAAACAAAGGTTTCACTATCTCGCTCTCACTCAAAAAAGTCCGTATTTCGGAATATTTGGATATGGGATACTCAACCTGTATATAAAAACAAGTAAATAGAATCACATGTAGAAGCACCCAATGTAAAAGTACCGTATATCTAATGAATTATGTTTAAGCAAGACTCTTTCAGAAAGCACCCTGAGGTGCGAAACCGGTTGAGGTTTATTCCTATCATCCAGCTCAGTCTGAGGACGTCCAGAGGCATCCACACCTATACTATTAGAGGCAAGTGACCCCTCCAGCATGAGACGTGGACCACCAAAAGGGAATCATCCCCTCTGCATTCCAGCAGCACCGCCTATGGTAAGACTACACTGGCTGCCGCAAAGTAGTGGCCCGTCCTATAGCAGAGGAACAGAGCCGCTACTCAAACACCTCCGGCTCAGGAGAGAGAGAGCCAGGAGGTGATCACATCCAGACAGGATACATGCAATTCATCAGATATACCGCACTTTTCCATTGGCTGCTTGTAAATGTCATTCTATTTGCTTTTTATATTTACGTGTGACCATTGTGTTTAAAATAATTTTTTATGTGGAAAACAAAAATGGAGATATTAATTTTTCACCTTAAAGTGTTGCATCTCCATCCAGCTAGAATGTATCACTTGGTAACAGTAATGTAAATCAGCGCAATATCCCCATTCATTTCTTTTGCATACATGGGAAGCTAGAGATCCGCTGAATTGGACCTTTGAGCTGCTACGTTGAAAATCAGTGTTCACACAGACACGACTGGGCTAATTGCTGCTACTAAAATAATCTAGAGATATAGTCATTTTTATGTATTAATATTAGCGCCTGAAAATTCCTTTTTAGTCTGTTTCACCCTGCGGCAGCATGTATATTGCAAAAAGCATAGGAGATAGGATAAGAACCTTGAAGAACAACACATGGCAGTGATAAGTATACTCCAGAAGATTAAAATGGTTTCTCACCTGAGTGATATCTATTGTGTGCAACAAGAGCTGATTTATTTCTCAGAGTATGGAAATGGCCTCTCACGTGTGTAACTTCTCTCATGTGTAACAAGATGTGATTTGTGTGCAAAACATTTCCCACACTCAGAACATGGAAATGGCTTCTCACCTGTGTGACTTCGCTGATGTGTAACAAGATGTGATTTGTGTGTAATACATTTTCCCCACTCAGAGCATGACATGAGGGAAGTCACATGTGTGACTTCTCATGTATAACAAGAGATGATTTGTATGGAAAACATTTCCCACACTCAGAACATGGAAATGAGTTCTCACTTGTGTGGCTTCTCTCATGTTTAATAAGAACTGATTTGTGTGCAAAACATTTCCCACACTCAGAACATAGAAATGGTTTCTCACCTGTGTGACTTCGCTGATGTCTAACAAGTTGTGATTTCTGTGTAAAACATTTCCCACACTCAAAGCAAGAAAATGGCTTCTCACCTGTATGACTTCTCTCATGTTTAATAAGATCTGATTTGAGTGCAAAACATTTCCCACACTCAGAACATGGAAATGGCTTCTCACCTGTGTGAGTTCGCTGATGTGTAGTAAGATCTGGTTTCCGTGCAAAACATTTCGCACACTCAGAGCAAGAAAATGGCTTCTCACCTGTGTGACCTCTCTGATGTATAACAAGATGTGAATTACTTACAAAACATTTACCACACTCAGAGCAAGAAAATGGATTCTCACCTGTGTGACTTCTCTGATGTGTAAGAAGATGTGATTTCCGTGCAAAACCTTTCTCACACTCAGAACATGGAAATGGCCTCTCACCTGTGTGACTTCTCTTATGTATAACAAGATATGAGTTGCATGTAAAACATTTCCCACACTCAGAACATGAAAATGGATTCTCACCTGTGTGACTTCGCTGATGTGTAACAAGTTGTGATTTCCGTGCAAAACATTTCCCGCACTCAGAGCAAGAAAATGGCTTCTCACCTGTGTGACTTCTCTGATGTCTAAGAAGATCTGATTTGAATGCAAAACATTTCCCACACTCAGAACATGAAAATGGCTTCACACCTGTGTGATTTCTCTGATGTGTAATAAGACCTGATTTATATGCAAAACATTTCCCACACTCAGAACATGAAAATGGCTTCACACCTGTGTGATTTCCCTGATGTGTAATAAGAGCCGATTTGTCTGTAAAACATTTCCCACACTCAGAACATATCAGTGACCTCTCACCTGCCTTAGCTGGATGATGGGTAATAATCTTTGTGTTCTGTGTAACATATTTGGCATCTATAGAACACGGAAACTCTGTATTTACTCTCAGAGCTGTAACAGATGCACCAATATCAGAGTGATCAGGAGAACATTTCCCAGGATCAGAGGGATCAGCTGATAGAGCTGGATGTATAATTGGGGTAATGGGATTATCTCCTGGAGAATACTGTCTACTGTCATTATCTTTTATGTCACAATCCGGGGATAACATTAGATGTCCTTCTGAGATATTCCTGCTTGTGTGTCCATCTGCTGGAAATAAAATACATTATGGAAATGTGACATTTTCTGTAACAATATTAATATTGTAAACAATAGGAGAAGACGACTTTCTGGGACACTTAATTGTAAATGTGTCTGTATAATAAAACATAACTTTTAATGAAGGCTTTATAATATTGTGTCTCAGAGTATCATTGTGTCCACCCTCCTGAGAACACTCACAATAACAAATGTAATATTATAATAAGACTTAGATATATCTCTCTCTTGTACTGGTAACTAACCATGAAGTATAAATGGAGATATAGTCACTCACCAAGTCCTATGTCAGCACCAATGTAAAACAATGGATGGGGAACATATCGTATGAATTGGAGATTCTAGATGAACAATAACATCAGTCATATGAGCTGATCGATCAGAGAAATGTCTCCTAACGGTACTCCTGGAAGCATTGCTAAGGTAGCATTCCTTTATGTGTGCGCTCATACGCTGGTAAGCCTGTACATGTGTTACTCACCCTTATATAAAGGTATATTGCTACAGCAGAGTAGGTGTGGAACAAGGTACTTTACATGCAATACACCACATGATACACTGCAATCATCATCATCATCATCTGCTAGGTTATAATCCACTTTTACACCTCAATCATCAGTGTTTTACCTCTATTCTCTCAATAGTAATAAGGATGATGTGTGTACGGTAATGCCACACAAACCCAAAGAAGATAAGTGCGTTGTGGTGGGTGCCCCGTGGAACCCAGTGTACCTCGCAGAAAGAGATTTAACCATAGGAAGTCTACCATAAATCTCCTTTTCTGCAGCAAGGTACACTGTGTTCTACAGGGAAACATTGAGGATGTCCTAAAGCAGTTCCTCAAGGGAGGGGACACACCTTAGCTGGCATGAGAACCTGGCGTCCAAAAACGGAAGGGAGGCGAAAGTATCAAACGCATAGAACCTAAGAAACATGTTCACTGAGAATCATGTAGCCGCCTTGCACAATTGTTCTGTGGACGCGCCACGGCGAGCTGCCCAAGAGGGTCCAACAGACCAAGTAGAATGGGCTTTAGTAGCAGCAGGACCTGGAAGTCCAACCTGCACATAAGCTTGTGCAATCACCATTCTAATCCATCTGCCAAAGTTTGCTTATTCGCAGGCCAGCCACGTTTGTGGAAACCAAACAGTATAAAAACGGAATCTGACCTCCTGATAGAGGCAGTCCTTTCCACATAAATACAGAGAGCCCTTACCACATCCAAAGAACGGTCTTTGGAAGACAAATCTGAAGAGATAAAGGCTGGAACCACAATCTCTTGGTTAAGGTCAAAAGATAACACCACCTTAGGCAAATAACCCGGTCTAGTTTGGAGAACTGCCCGGTCACTGTGAAAAATCAAATAGGCACTATGTCCTGTCGTCCACCCTAAGACCGATACCCTTCTTGCAGAGGCAATAGCCAGCAAAAACAGGACCTTGGCCGTGAGCTATTTAAGGTCCGTCAACTCAAAAGGTTCAAATGGAGACTCTTGCAGGACCTTTAGTACAACAGTCAAATCCCATGGAGCCACAGGAGGAACATGGGGAAGCTGTCTTCTAAGTACGCCCTGAGTGAAAATATAAAAGTTAGGTATGATGCAATTTTCCTCTGAAACCATACCGAATAGGCAGAGATGTGACCCTTGAGGGTGGCCAGACAAAGACCTAGGTCAAGGCCTCGTTGCAGAATAGCCAGGATTCTGGACGTTCCGAATTGACATGTCTCATAATTCTTGTCAGCACACCAGGTGAAGTAAGAATTCCAGACTCTGCAATAAATCTGGGCAGATGCCGGTTTAAAGGCTTTCAGCATAGTCTGAATAACTGCCTCGGAAAATCATTTGGCCCTCAGTAGTGAAGCTTCAAAAGCCACGCCGTCAAAGCCAGTCTAGCCAGGTCTGGGGCCCTGTAGGACAAGGTCCTGACACTGCGGAAGTAGAAGGGGTCTCTCTGTTGAGAGACCCTGCTTGTCTGAGAACCAATACCTTCGAGGCCACGCTGGAGCGACTAGAAGTAGTATTCCTCCTTCTTGTTTGAACCTCT
The DNA here is from genome assembly GCF_028390025.1 of Pseudophryne corroboree. Lineage (NCBI taxonomy): Eukaryota > Metazoa > Chordata > Amphibia > Anura > Myobatrachidae > Pseudophryne > Pseudophryne corroboree. The sequence goes on along the minus strand of NW_026967531.1, from coordinate 807,786 downwards.
GTAGTATCCTGGACAGGAGTGACACCAGAGGGAACACATAGGGCAGCCGAAAGTTCCATGGAATAGCCAGTGCATCCATGAATGCTGATTGAGGATCCCTGGTACTTGATCCGAAAATCGGTACCTTGTGATTGTGTCGAGATACCATGAGGTCTACGTCCAGTAGGCACCATCTGTCCACTAGGAGTTGAAAGACTTCCGGATGAAGATTCCACACACCGGCATGTACGTCCTGGCGACTGGGGAATTCTGCTTCCCAGTTTTGGACACCTGGAATGAACACTGCCGATATGGCTCGCAGATGGCGTTCCGCCCATCAAAGCATTTTTGGCACTTCTATCATTGCCATGTGGCTTTGAGTGCCGCCTTGATGGTTTATGTATACCACCGTGGTGGCGTTATCTGACCCTACTTGAACAGGCCTGTTCTGTACCAGAGACAGGGCGAGAGATAGTGCATTGAACACCGCCTTCAACACCAGAATATTTATTTGGAGGAGTTATTCCTCCTTGGTCCAGCAACCCTGAAACGAGTGTTGCTCCAACACCGCACACCATCCTCTCAGACTGGAATCTGTTGTCAGCATAACACAGTTGGAGATCCAGAAGGGACAGCCCTTGCTTAATCGCTGATCCTGTAGCCACCAGGTCAGCGACAAACGAACCTCCGGAGTTAACGCAATCATCTGAGATCTGATCCGATGAGGTCGGGCGTCCCATTTGGAAAGGATTAACTTCTCTAGTGGGCGGGAATGAAATTGAGCGTACTCTACCATGTCGAATGCCATCGCCATCAGGTCAAGTACTTACATTGCCGAGTGTATCGACACTCCGGGGCGATGACTAAAGCATTATACTGTCCTGAAGCTTCAAGACCTATTCTGTAGACAGAAACCGCCATTGACTGTGTGTATCCAGAAGTGCCCCTAGGTGCACCATGCTCTGAGCTGGGATCCGCAAGGATTTCTTCCAGTTGATGAGCCTCTTGTGGGCTTGTAGGAAGCCTACCATTAGTTGCAGATGACTGAGGAGGACATTGTGGGTGCCAGGATCAGCAGGTCGTCCTGATACGGCAGGATCCTGACTCCCTGGCGACGGAGAGGTGCCGTCATTACGGTCATGACCTTGGTGAAGATCTGAGGAGCCATAGCAAGTCCAAATGGCAGAGCCTTGAACTGATACTGTAGGTTGCCAATAGCAAACCGCAGAAACTGCTGGTGTGACCTGGCAATAGCTATATGCAGGTATGCATCCTCCGGGTTCCATAGCCAGTACAATTGAGCGCAGTGTTTCCACATGAAATCTGGGCACTCTCACAAACTTGTTCAGAGATTTGAGGTTAAGTATAAGCCTGAATGACCCATTTGGTTTTGGAACTAGAAACAGGGTGGAATAATAACCTCTACCTCTCTGGTGCTGAGGTATTGGCACGACCACTCCTGCACTCGGGAGAGAACTGACACTTGTTTGAAAAGCTTGCGCCTTTAACGGATCCCATGCGTCTGAAGTGGTCTTAAACCAGACCTGGGTGAACTGTAGAAGTCTGACTCCCACCCTAGTATCCCCCAGGGGGAGTCCCGCCTCATCATGCAGCAGGCTTGTCGTGTTCTGAAGCAGGCTGACGGGCATCCCAGGATTGTTTTGCCTTGGGCTTTGTGGTTTTGTGAGCACAAGATTGTCTCGGGTATGCCTGAACTTTTGCTTTCCCTTGAGGATGAAAGTGCAGAAGGATTAGTATTTGGGAGAAAAGCAGTCTTAGCAGCTGCTAATTCAGACACAATTTTATTCAGGTCTTCACCAAACAAAATGTCCGCAGTGAAGGAGTACCTCCAAGGTCTTTTTGGAGTCTATGTCCACCTTCCATGACCTCAACCACAGAATATGGGGACCCAGAACAGACGTAGTCGATGCCTTGGCTGCCAGTACTCCAGAATGTAACAGACGGCGGTGGTAATGTGAGACAGGTATTGTCTGGCAGTGTCAGATATATCCTCGGGCAGCTCTTCCTCTTATTGAAGATGTACAGTTCCGCACCAACTAAATACATAAATACATATAAAGAATTAGAAATATTCAAAAACTAATATAATCACTGCTGATTGCTGAATTCACAGAAGTAAATTATTGGTGGTGCTCCCAAATATTTTTTGTAGATCAAGCTACAGATTATTAGAAGAAAAAGACAAAAAAAGACCCTTTTGGGAGCACTCTTAGAAATCAATTATGGAAAAAGAATAACTTAAAATACAGAATTTTTTTGTTCTGGTGAGTCCTTTAAAACTTAACGTTTATTCTGTTTTCTAAACTAAAATACTGACCATAGGTCTAATTATTAAAATCTTGATTTACCTGGTGATTTAGAAGGATCAAGATAGTGGTGAAAATATAATTCAGGATGCTCAATCCAAGAATATTATATATTATGTTCTAATAGATCAAATATGTGTCGCGTCTGGAGAATTCAAGTATTCTTACATGTATAGTGTACATTAATCACACGTTATTCAAAAATTATATTATTTTACTTCCATTCACACAAAGGAACTGAATTTCCTAAAATAACAAAAAGGTCTCCAATTATGGTGGTAACGATGAGGATTCAAATAACTGGCATATAGAAAGTTCTATGCACCGTCTCCTTATAAATGTAGGGTATTAGATCTCACTCAATTTCACTTCATTTTTGATCATATTTAAGTCAATGCATAGTTTGTTGGAGATCAAGAGTCCTGTATATTGGAATAAATTCTTGCAGCTATTAGCTAGTATAGGTATATACCATTATGTAGAAGAAAAAGATATAAAGAAGGAAAAAACTCGCTACTACTCTCTGTTGTGACCGCAAATTGTACGCTGAAGGGGACAGAATGACCCTAATCCGTACCGCAGTCAGCCAGATGAGAGAGAGAGAGAGAGAGAGAGAGAGATACTTCTTCTGTCTGTTGTGGCAGCAAATTGTACACCGAGGAGGGCAATGCCCTGAACAGTACTGCTGTCAGCCAGATGAGAGAGTGAGAACGTGAGAAATGGTTCGGGGACTGAGTCTCTACTCAAACTCATCCACAGACTGTCTCAAGTATTGCGTCTCTTTCTCATTGCGAGAAAATGTAGAAATATTTGACATCATTTCTTTAATGGATTCCAGCCATACTGGTTCAGCCCCGCTATTCTGGGAAGGTGCACGGCCCCGAGTACACGCTAATGAGCCCCCTGGGGAAGAGGAACACTCTGCCGTACATGAAACACACTCTTTACCTGACATAATATAAATGTGACAGTACACACACACACACACACACACACACACACACACACACACACACACACACACACACACAGGAACAGGTTAAAGCACACTTAACCCACAAAGAGCCCTTCCAGGGAGACACAGATAAGATGGAGCCAGCACACAGCACCCTTATAACTAATGCCAAGCTTAGCCGGGTTGCAGACTAAGTAGCTAGATTAGGGACTAATAATCGTTCCCCACACTGCTATGACCCCCTGGTGCTGCTGAGGTAATCTGGAGTCTCTCCGGAGGAGCTGCACGTCCCTTTCTAGTCAGCGTCTGTGTCCACTGCAGAGGGAAAATGGCGCTGGTGAGCTGCTGGATCCTCTCATAGTGAAGCCCCGCCCCTCTATGGCGCGCAGTCTTCCCGCTTTTTTTATACTGGCTAAGGTATTTTAGGGCTTAAAGTCAGAGCCGTTTTAAGTCTGTGTTTGCCAGTGTGGGTACTGTGTACAGTGTACTGAGACTCGGTTCATACCCTTATAAGCGGTGCATCCGCACTGTGTACCGAGTCTGGAGACACAATCCGCCCCGGTTAGAAGCCGTGCGACTCCATACCCTCGTGCTGCCATAATGGCCGGCAACTCGCTAACTGGGACGCCGGCTTAGTACTCACCACTCTTCAGTCTTCTGGCTCTGTTAGGGGTGGCGGCGTGCTGCGTGAATGAACGCTTGCCGTGGCGGGGCTTACGATCAGTTCCCTAAGGAGCTCAGTGTCCTGTCAGCGGGGAACAAGACCATTAACTCTTCCAGAGGTTGGGCCGTTGCCCCCTAAGTCCCACGAAGCAGGCAGGCTGGTGCCAACCAGTCCTGCCTCAAAAAAACAAACAGATAAAGTAAATGCAGGAAACTCTTCAGGAGCATAAGCATGACCGGCTCCTCCGGGCACATTTTCTAAACTTAGTCTGGTAGGAGGGGCATAGAGGGAGGCGCCAGCACACACAGTCAAACTTGTTAAAGTGCCCATGGGTCCTAGTGGACCCATCTATACTCCATGGTACTGAATGGACCCCAGTATCCTCTAGGACATAAGATAAATATATTGGGATGTCCCAAAGCAAATTTAGTGGAGGGGACGCTCCTGACTGGACAGGAGAATCCTTCGCCCGAATGCAGCGTCCTGAGAGGCAAAGGTATCAAAGGTATAATGTCTAATGAATGTGTTGATGGAAGACCATGTGGCTGCCTTACATATCTGTTCAGCTGAGGCACCACGGCGTGCGGCCCAAGATGGACCTACAGTACCTTACGAGTAGAATGAGCAGAGACATTAGCCAGAATAGGGAGATCAGCACGAGAGTAAGCTTCTGAGACAGTCATTCGATGCCACCTCACCAGCGTTTGCTTGTCCACAGGCCATCCTCTTTTGTAGAATCCATAGAGCACAAAGAGTATCTGTCTTTCTGATGGCCCTGGTATGATCCACGTAGATCCTTAAAGCCCAGACTAAATCCAACGATGCATCTCCCACTGGAAGATCTGGTCCTTGGGAAGCCGGCGCTACAATTTCTTCGTTAAGGTGGAACTTAGACCACACCATAGGAAGATAACCAGATTTGGTTCTGAGAACCGCTCTGTCTTGGTGAAAGATCAGAAAAGGAGGGCGACATAACAATGCCCCTAAATCTGACTCTCTCCTGGCTGAGGCAAGAGCTAGCAAAAAGAGAGCCTTAGCTGTCAACCATTTAAGATCCACTTGCTTCAGTGGTTCAAATGGAGCAACTTGAAGCACCTTTAGGACTATATCTAGATCCCAAGGAGCTGTAGGAGGAACAGAAGGCGGTTGGATGTGAAGCACTCCCTGGACAAGAGTGCTAACAGCCTGCAGGTTGGCAATTTTCTTTTGAAACCAAACCGTTAATACTGACACGTGTACTCTCAAGGAGGCCACACGGAGACCTTTATCCATTCCTGCTTGAAGGAATGCTAAGACCCTAGAAACTCTATAAGACCTGGGGTCCAGCTTCTTGGCACTGCACCATTGGATATATGCTTGCCACACACAGTAATAAATACAATCAGAAGATGGTTTCCTTGCTCTAAGCACTGTGTGAATTACATATTGAGAAAATCCTCTAGCTTTAAGGATATACGTCTCAAGAACCACACCGTCAAAGATAGCCAATCCAGAGGCTTGTGATAACAAAGACCCTGCAACAGTAGATCTGGACGTTGATGCAGTAGCCATGGAGTGTCCACTGACAGCCTCTGTAGATCTTTGTACTGGTGCCTTCTGGGCCATGCCTGAGCAATTAGAATCACGGTGACCTTCCCTTGTTTGACCTTCCGAATCACTCTGGGCAACACATAGGCTAGCTGAAAGTCCCATCTTACAGAGCATCCACGAAGATCGCTTTGGGATCCTTTGTTCTTGACCCATATGCGGGTACTATGAAATTATGCCGAGAGGCAATGAGGTCCATCTCCGGCAGCCCCCACTTGTCTACCAGACTCTGGAAGACCTCGGGGTGTTAAGCCCATTCGCTTGCATGAATGGCGTGTCGACTAAGAAAACCTGCTTCACAGTTTAGGACTCCTGGAAGAAATTGTTATGCACACCAGTGCCTGCAGGAATGTACTGGTGTCTGAACAGAGAGGGATGGAAAACAAATGAACTAACAGACAGACTGGGAAATATGACATCACGTACACAGAAAGTGATAGGGTAACAAAACCAACACAAAGTGAACAGAGAAGCCCAGAGGCTAAGAAACTGGGTGTCTCCCTAGTATTACAAATGCTCAGATGGAAAAAGCAAGATGTTGTGTTTTAATACGTAGAGAACCCGAAATGCTGTTGCTAAGGGCAACAGCAAAACCCTAAAGGGTTACCAACGGGTGTGGCAGCAAACTCCTTGGTCAGAGATGGAATAGTAGACACAAGGAGAGTCTCCACAATCCTAATTCTCCCTTGCAGGGCCCAGGTTCAGCTTACTGACTAAACTGACACATGGACGCCCTGCACAGTGAGAGAGGATTAAGCATGCAGGTCTGAAAGTACAGCCACAAACCTGCTGGGTTCACAGAATAGCAAAAGTCACCTCAGAGGCTAAACGACTGACTCCAGTCTTACTGCTAGGTCTGGATTGGCAGAGTGTAGTACCAAATCCCCAGGCCTATTTGCAGTAAGCAATAACAAATACAAAGCTACACAGTACTGGCTAATTTTCAGGAACTGACTAACCAACAAAGATTCAGCAGCATCTGCTTAATCTGAGAAGAGGCCTTATAGAGCAGGTGCTGTCCACGCCCCACTCAGACCTCACAGACTGTGAGCACAAAAACCAGCACCGGATCCCCTGCTTGTAACCACTGCACAGCAAAAGACCCGAACCGGAGTATCAGCTGCGCTCAGGTTACTCCGCTAGCACTCGTCTCCCGGTTGCCATGACGACGTGGCAGCACAGGGCAGGAGACCCTAACAGTACCCCCCCTCTGACGAGGGGTCAAAGAACCCCTACCACCGGGTTTATCGGGGAACTGCGAGAAGAAAGAGCGTATCAGTCTGGGGGCATGAAGATCACAACTGCGCACCCACGACCGCTCCTCTGGGCCATACCCCTTCCAGTGCACCAAAAATGACAGCCGACCCCGAACCATCTTGGAGTCAAGAATCCTTTCAACAACAAACTCCCTCTGGCCACGTATCAGAAGAGGGGAAGGTCTTCCTCTGGAAGAAGGATTACTAATCGCCCGTTTTAAAAGGGAACAATGAAATGTTTTATTGATACCCAAAGAACGGGGCAGATCTAACTGAAATGCCACTGGATTGATAACCCTGGTGATCTTATAAGGGCCGATGAACCGGGGGCCTAACTTATGAGATGGCTGTCTCAACTTCAAATTCTTGGTAGACAACCAGACGAAGTCTCCTAATTTGAAGCTGCAGGGTCTTTTCCGCTTATCAAAAACCCTTTTGGTCACTAATGACACAGACACAAGGGCTTTCTTCACTTTCCTCCAAATACCTCTAAGGACCGAAACGACAGAGGAACCACCAGGCGTGGAGTCCAGGGGGTCAAAAGAATTGGCCTTAGGATGATGCCCATACACACAAAGGAAGGGAGATATCCCTGTAGCAGAGTGAGCCGCGTTGTTATAGGCAAACTCCGCCATGGACAGATGAGCAACCCAGTCAGTCTGACACTTGGAGACATAACACCTGAGGAACTGCTCCAAGGACTGGTTCACCCTTTCAGTCTGCCCATTAGACTGCGGATGGTAGCCTGACGACAAGCTGACAGAAATCTGGAGATCGGAACAAAATGCCCTCCAGAATTTGGCCACAAACTGGGATCCGCGGTCAGAGACCACATCAAGTGGCAACCCGTGGAGACGCACAACATGCAGCATAAATAATTCAGACAGGCGTCTGGCCGATGGCAGCCCAACCAGTGGAACGAAGTGCGCCATCTTCGAAAACCTGTCAACGACAACCCAGATGGCTGTCATCCCCGAGGATTTGGGCAAGTCCACCACAAAATCCATTGAAATGTGGGTCCATGGCTTAGATGGAATAGAGAGTGGATGTAATGGGCCAACAGGAACCCCTCTAGGAGTCTTATTTCGGGCACAGATGTCACATGCCTGAACCCACTGATCCACATCCTTAGCCACCGAGGGCCACCACACCGCCCTAGAAAGCAACTCCCGAGTTCTGGCAATACCCGGGTGACCTGCCGACTTCTTGGCATGGAATTCCAAGAACACTCGCTGTCTTAACCTAGGAGGCACAAACAAAAGACCTACCGGAAGGTCTGGAGGAGCCTGCTCCTGTGCTCTAAGGACTACTGACAAGAGGTCCTGGGTAATGCCCACTTTAATACATGATGGGGACACAATGGGCAACGGCTCCTCGGTGGTCTCTTGGATTGGAGCAAAACTCTGCGAGAGCGCATCAGCCTTGATGTTTTTTGACCCAGGGCGATATGTTATCAAAAAGTTAAAGCGAGCAAAAAACAAAGCCCATCGTGCCTGCCTGGCATTGAGACGCTTCGCTGACTCTAAATATGCCAAATTCTTATGGTCGGTGAGAATTGAGACCACAAACTTAGCCCCCTCAAGCCAGTGTCTCCACTCCTCGAGTGCATCCTTAATAGCCAACAATTCCCGGTTACCCACGTCATAATTCATCTCTGCAGGCGAAAATTTACGGGAAAAGTAAGCACAGGGATGAAGGCGATTATCAGACACTCCCATCTGAGAGAGCACTGCCCCAATACCCATCTCAGAGGCATCCACCTCCACCACAAAAGGACGCTCTGGATCTGGGTGTCGCAGCACTTTGGCCGAGACAAATGCCCTTTTGAGACGGGCAAAAGCCGATTTGGCCTCACGAGACCAGTGAGCAACATCCGCCCCTTTCTTAGTGAGTGCCACCAAGGGCGCCACTATAGACGAAAATCCAGCGATAAATCGTCTATAAAAATTTGCAAAGCCCAGGAAACGCTGAAGCGCCTTCAAACTAGTGGGCTGCACTGCCTGTACCTTGGAACCCTCCATTTGGAAACCTTCTGGGGAGATAATATATCTTAGAAATGCGATTTGCTGAACTTCAAATTCGCACTTCTCCAGCTTCGCCCCAAGCCGGTGGTCTCTGAGTTTCTGGAGGACTAAGCGTACATGCTTCCGATGTTCCTCCAGGGAATGGGAGAAGATTAGGATGTCATCTAAGTATACGACTAAGAATCTATCCAAATATTCCCTGAGCACATCGTTCATGAAATCCTGGAAGACTGCCGGGGCATTACAGAGCCCAAAAGGCATCACCAAATATTCATAATGCCCTGAGTGGGTATTAAAGGCAGTCTTCCATTCATCCCCATCTCTTATTCGGATTAGATTGTACGCACCGCGTAGGTCAATCTTAGAAAAGATGGTGGCAGTACGAAGCTGGTCAAACAAGACCGAAATGAGAGGCAGTGGGTATGAGTTTTTAATCGTGATACGGTTCAATTCCCTGAAGTCGATGCAGGGTCGCAACGAACCGTCCTTTTTACCCACGAAGAAGAACCCCGACCCAACTGGAGACTGTGAAGGTCTGATAAATCCCTTAGCCAAGTTCTCCTGAATGTACTCTGCCATAGCCTGAGTCTCAGGACGTGACAGGGAGTACAACCTGCTCTTGGGAAGCTTAGCATTCGGCAACAAATTAATGGCACAGTCATAAGGGCGATGGGGAGGTAGTACCTCTGCAACTTTTTTGGAGAACACGTCCGCAAAATCTGCATAACACCCTGGCAATCCTGGCAAACTTAGCTGCGAGAGCCTGACTGGAAGGCTCAAGCAACTCCTGAAACAATCAGTACCCCAACTAAGAATCTCCCCAGAGACCCAGTCAAATTGAGGATTGTGGGCCCTTAACCAGGGTAACCCCAACACCAATGGGGCAAAAGTACAGACAGTCACATAAAAGGACAGTTTTTCAGAGTGTGTGGCTCCAATAAACAAAGAAATCTGGCTAGTGCAAGAGGTAATTTTACCCTGGGATAATGGTTCCCCGTTTAACCCACAAATTTCAATTTCCGACGCCAAGGGTACTAAGGGAACAGAGTGTTTCAGGGCGAATTGGCGGTCCATAAAAACCCCGTCGGCCCCACTGTCCACAAAGGCCTCAGTCATGACAGTTTGACCGAGGATCTTCAAGGTCACCGGAATGATAAAAGTCTTCTTGGGAAATTCTGACTTCTGGCCTGACAGGATATTTCCCATCACCCTCAGGCCCTGAAGTTTTCCGGCTTTTCTGGGCATGATACTACCACATGACCCTTATTCCCACAGTACAAACACAACCCCTGCTGTCTCCTCCGCGTCTTCTCACGCGAGGAGAGGCGGGTAGCCCCAATCTGCATAGGCTCCTCGGAAAATTCCTCAGAGTCTGAGGTTCCCTTGGGAAAGAAGGAAACCTCGGTCTCCCTTTCAAGCCTACGCTCTCTCAGCCGTCTATCCACCCGGATGGATAACTGCATGAGCTGATCCAAGCTATCAGGCAAGGGATATTGTACCAGTTGGTCTTTTATCTGGTTAGAAAGACCTCTTCGGTACTGGTGTCTCAGGGCTGGGTCATTCCACTGGGTATCATGGGCCAACCTCCGAAACTCTGTACAGTAAACCTCAACTGGCCTTCGCCCTTGCTTAAGGATCGAAATCTGAGCCTCGGCTGAGGCCGTCTTGTCAGGGTCATCATACAACATGCCCAGTGCCGTAAAAAAAGCATCAACACTTTTAAGCGACGGACAGTCAGGCTGCAACCCATATGCCCAGACCTGTGGGTCTCCTTGTAGCAAGGAAATCACTATGCCCACCCGCTGAATCTCTGACCCAGAAGACTGAGGCCTAAGCAGGAAATATAGCTTGCAGCTCTCCTTGAAACAAAAGAACTGCGAGCGATCTCCAGAAAAACGATCCGGAAGATTTACTTTCGGCTCCTTAACCCCTGAAGGTGCTGCTGCTGCGGGAGCTCCGCCAGCGGCCTGGGAGGTGTGCATTTTAATGGACAAATCACTAAATTGGCGAGTCAGGACCTGCACCTGATCGGCCACCTGTTGCAACGTATTTTGAGGGGTATGCTCCATATTCCCACAAAATTTCAACAGGAGTATTGGGCTGCTGAATATGTTATGCACACCAGTGCCTGCAGGAATGTACTGGTGTCTGAACAGAGAGGGATGGAAAACAAATGAACTAACAGACAGACTGGGAAATATGACATCACGTACACAGAAAGTGATAGGGTAACAAAACCAACACAAAGTGAACAGAGAAGCCCAGAGGCTAAGAAACTGGGTGTCTCCCTAGTATTACAAATGCTCAGATGGAAAAAGCAAGATGTTGTGTTTTAATACGTAGAGAACCCGAAATGCTGTTGCTAAGGGCAACAGCAAAACCCTAAAGGGTTACCAACGGGTGTGGCAGCAAACTCCTTGGTCAGAGATGGAATAGTAGACACAAGGAGAGTCTCCACAATCCTAATTCTCCCTTGCAGGGCCCAGGTTCAGCTTACTGACTAAACTGACACATGGACGCCCTGCACAGTGAGAGAGGATTAAGCATGCAGGTCTGAAAGTACAGCCACAAACCTGCTGGGTTCACAGAATAGCAAAAGTCACCTCAGCAGGCTAAACGACTGACTCCAGTCTTACTGCTAGGTCTGGATTGGCATTGAGTGTAGTACCAAATCCCCAGGCCTATTTGCAGTAAGCAATAACAAATACAAAGCTACACAGTACTGGCTAATTTTCAGGAACTGACTAACCAACAAAGATTCAGCAGCATCTGCTTAATCTGAGAAGAGGCCTTATAGAGCAGGTGCTGTCCTCGCCCCACTCAGACATCACAGACTGTGAGCACAAAAACCAGCACCGGATCCCCTGCCTGTAACCACTGCACAGCAAAAGACCCGAACCGGAGTATCAGCTGCGCTCAGGTTACTCCGCTAGCACTCGTCTCCCGGTTGCCATGACGACGTGGCAGCACAGGGCAGGAGACCCTAACAGAAATACTGCAGACAACGCTGGATGATGAAGTTCTGCCCTTCTTAATGTGTGGCTTAACTCCTTCATTGCGCAATCCTCCTTGATGATTGAGGTATGCTACTGCCGTCGCATTGTCCGAATGAATTTGAACAGATTTCCCCTGAAGAATGTCCTATGCCTGAGTGAGTGCCATATATACGGCCCAAAGTTCCAATATATTTATCGGCAGGCAACTTTCTTCCTTGGTCCACAGCCCTTGGAAGCAACCAATTTCTGACACTGCTCCCCAGCCCTGAAGACAGGCATCCGTTGTCAGAACCTCCCAATCTGAGATCCAATAGGATCTCCCTTTGTCCAGATGGGATGTCTGTAGCCACCGGGCTAATGACCTCCATACTCCCAGAGGAAGAATCATAGGGGTACATTTACTAACATTCGTAATTCTCCCTATTTGGTGGGAGATTAATCACGAATGACATCGAAAGTGTAAAACTGCAACTTTTGGAATTTTTTACGGCTAATTTACTAAGTTGTCGTATTCTGCATTTTCGTTTTTTCCAATGTCGATGTCATTCGTTTTTTTCCCCCAGTGTTTTACGGGAGTGAATCGCAAAACAATGCTGACTTTAACACAATGGGGTATATTTACTAAGCTCCCGATTTTGACCGAGATGCCGTTTTTTCTTCAAAGTGTCATCTCGGTCAATCTCGGTCATTTACTAAACACTAATCACGGCAGTGATGAGGGCATTCGTAATTTTTTGCTAGTTCAGGTAAAAAATTACGAATGAATACACCATCGGTCAAATTACGCCTGTTTAGATACGAATCTCGGTCATTTACTAAGAAGTGCAAAGCAAAAAAACAGAAAACACTGCCGTGAAAAATTACAAATCGTAAAAAAGTCCTAAAAAAAAATAGACCTGCTTTTTTTATTCGTGATTTGAGATGCATGCAGGGATCCATGAGATCCGTGCATGTATATCAGTAGGAAGGGGTGGGAAAGTGTATTTTATGTGAAAAAAAAATTGCGTGGGGTCCCCCCTCCTAAGCATAACCAGCCTCGGGCTCTTTGAGCCGATCCTGGTTGCAGAAATATGGGGAAAAAAATGACAGGGGTTCCCCCATATTTAAGCAACCAGCATCGGGCTCTGCGCCTGGTCCTGGTCCCAAAAATACGGGGGACAAAAAGAGTAGGGGTCCCCCGTATTTTTAAAACCAGCACCGGGCTCCACTAGCTGGACAGATAATGCCACAGCCGGGGGTCACTTTTATACAGCGCCCTGCGGCCGTGGCATCAAAAATCCAACTAGTCACCCCTGGCCGGGGTACCCTGGGGGAGTGAGGACCCCTTCAATCAAGGGGTCCCCCCCCCCCAGCCACCCAAGGGCCAGGGGTGAAGCCCGAGGCTGTCCCCCCCCATCCAATGGGCTGCGGATGGGAGGGCTGATAGCCTTTGTTGTCAAATAAAATATATTGTTTTTAGTAGCAGTACTACAAGTCCCAGCAAGCCTCCCCCGCATGCTGGTACTTGGAGAACCACAAGTACCAGCATGCGGCGGAAAAACTGGCCCGCTGGTACCTGTAGTACTACCACTAAAAAAATACCCCAAAAAACACAAGACACACACACCGTGAAAGTATAATTTTATTACATACACACATACATACATACTTACCTTATGTTCTCACGCAGGTCGGTCCTCTTGTCCAGTAGAATCCAAGGGTACCTGTTGAAGAAATTCTACTCACCAGATCCATGGGTCCAGGCTCCACGGCAAACCCAGGGATAATCCACGTACTTGAATAAAACAAAAAAACGGATGCCCGACCACGAACTGAAAGGTGACCCATGTTTGCACATGGGTCACCTTTCCCCGAATGCCAGAAACCAACTTTGCCTTCTGGCTAAGTTGGTTTCTTCAGCCAATCAGGGAGTGCCACGTTGTAGCACTCTCCTGATCAGCTGTGTGCTCCTGTCTTCACTGACAGGCAGCACACGGCACTGTTACAATGTAGCGCCTATGCGCTACATTGTAACCAATGATGGGAACTTTCTGCCCTGCGGTTGACCTAAAGTGACGTCACCGCTGAGCAGAAAGATGCAAACATGGGTCACCTTTCAGTTCGTGGTCGGGCATCCGTTTTTTTGTTTTATTCAAGTACGTGGATTATCCCTGGGTTTGCCGTGGAGCCTGGACCCATGGATCTGGTGAGTAGAATTTCTTCAACAGGTACCCTTGGATTCTACTGGACAAGAGGACCGACCTGCGTGAGAACATAAGGTAAGTATGTATGTATGTGTGTATGTAATAAAATTATACTTTCACGGTGTGTGTGTCTTGTGTTTTTTTGGGTATTTTTTTAGTGGTAGTACTACAGGTACCAGCGGGCCAGTTTTTCCGCCGCATGCTTGTGGTTCTCCAAGTACCAGCATGCGGGGGAGGCTTGCTGGGACTTGTAGTACTGCTACTAAAAACAATATCTTTTATTTGACAACAAAGGCTATCAGCCCTCCCATCCGCAGCCCATTGGATGGGTGGGGACAGCCTCGGGCTTCACCCCTGGCCCTTGGGTGGCTGGGGGGGGACCCCTTGATTGAAGGGGTCCCCACTCCCCCAGGGTACCCCGGCCAGGGGTGACTAGTTGGATTTTTGATGCCACGGCCGCAGGGCGCTGTATAAAAGTGACCCCCGGCTGTGGCATTATCTGTCCAGCTAGTGGAGCCCGGTGCTGGTTTTAAAAATACGGGGGACCCCTACTCTTTTTGTCCCCCGTATTTTTGGGACCAGGACCAGGCGCAGAGCCCGATGCTGGTTGCTTAAATATGGGGGAACCCCTGTCATTTTTTTTCCCATATTTCTGCAACCAGGATCGGCTCAAAGAGCCCGAGGCTGGTTATGCTTAGGAGGGGGGACCCCACGCAATTTTTTTTTAAAATTTACATTGTTTAATTATAAAAAAAAAAAAAAAAGAACCTCAGCACGGATCACACAAATCCGGCCGAGATTGATTGTAAAAAAAAACGGTAGTGTTTTGCTAATCACTGCCGTAAAATTAGGTAAAAAAAACACGAATGACATCGACATCGGATGCAAAGAAAAACACGAATACGACAGCTTAGTAAATTAGTCGTAATCAATTCAAAAAGTTGCAGTTTTACACTGTCGATGTCATTCGTGATTGAACTTTGACCTTTTTTCGGAAATTACGAATCTTAGTAAATAAACCCCAATGAATCACGGCCGGATCTGTGAGATCCATGCTGGGGTTCATTGTGCATCTTTTTTTTTTTTTATAAAATAGTTTAAAATTAAAAAAAAATTGCGTGGAGTCCCCCCTCCTAAGCATAACCAGTCTCGGGCTCTTTGAGCCGGTCCTGGTTGAAAAAATATGGGGGAAAAATTGACAGGGGTTCCCCCATATTTAATCAACCAGAACCGGGCTCTGCGCCTGGTCCTGGTTCCAAAAATACGGGGGGACAAAAAACGTAGGGGTCCCCCGTATTTTTGAAACCAGCACCGGGTTCCACTAGTTGGACAGATAATGCCACAGCCGGGGGTCACTTTTATACAGTGCCCTGCGGCCGCGGCATTAAATACCCAACTAGTCACCCCTGGCCGGGGTACCCTGGGGGAGTGGGGACCCCTTCAATCAAGGGGTCCCCCCCCAGCCACCCAAGGGCCAGGGGTGAAGCCCAAGGCTATCCCCCCATCCAAGGGCTGCGGATGGGGGGCTGATAGCCTTTGGTAAAAGTGTTTGATATAGTTTTTAGTAGCAGTACTACAAGGCCCAGCAAGCCTCCCCCGCAAGCTGGTACTTGGAGAACCACAAGTACCAGCATGTGGCGGAAAAACAGGCCCGCTGGTACCTGTAGTACTACTACTACTAAAAAAATACCCCAATAAAGACATAACACACACACCTTGAAAGTATAACTTTAATACATACATGCACACCACCATATACACATACTTACCTATGTTCCCACGCAGGTCGGTCCTCTTCTCCATGTAGAATCCATGGTGTACCTGTTGAAAAAATTATACTCACATAATCCAGGGTAGAAGGCTCCTCTGCTGGTAATCCATTTGTAATCCATGTACTTGTTAAAATAAAAAAACGGATACCCGACCACGAACTGAAAGGGGCCCCATATTTTCACATGGGACCCCTTTCCCCGAATGCCAGGAACCCCCTCTGACTTAAGTCCAAGAAGGTTCCATCAGCCAATCATGGAGCGCCACGTTTGGCACCCTCCTGATTGGCTGTGTGCTCCTGTACTGTATGACAGGCGGCACACGGCAGTGTTACAATGTAGCGCCTATGCGATTGAAGGGGTCCCCACTCCCTTGATTGAAGGGGTCCCGACTCCCCCAGGGTACCCCGGCCAGGGGTGACTAGTTGGGTATTTAATGCCACGGCCGCAGGGCACTGTATAAAAGTGACCCCCGGCTGTGGCATTATCTGTCCAGGTAGTGGAGCCCGGTGCTGGTTTAAAAAATACGGGGGACCCCTACGCTTTTTGTCCCCCGTATTTTTGGAACCAGGACCAGGCGCAGAGCCCGGTGCTGGTTGATTAAATATGGGGGAACCCCTGTCACTTTTTCCCCCATATTTTTTCAACTAGGACCGGCTCAAAGAGCCCGAGGCTGGTTATGCTTAGGAGGGGGACCCCACGCAATTCTTTTTAAATAAAATTAACACTTTCCCACCCCTTCCCACTGATATACATGCACGGATCTCATGGATCTGTGCATGCCTATCCAATCACGGTTACATAAAAGCAGGTCTGTTTTTTTTTAAGCACTTTACTACGATTTGTAATTTTTCACGGCAGTGTTTGGTTATTTTGTGATTTGCACTTTTTAGTAAATTACCGAGTTCTACCAATTTGCTGGCATATTTGACCGATGGTGTATTCATTCGTATTTTTTTTGCAGGACTTCCAAAAAAGTACGAATGCCCTCATCAATGCCGTGATTTGAGTTTAGTAAATTCCCGAGATGACACTTTGAAGAAAAAACGGCATCTCGGTCAAAATCGGGACCTTAGTAAATATACCCCCCAGTCTGAGTTTTTATTGTCTGATGTAACCCATTACATTTGGAAAGGATCAGACGTTGAAGAGGCCTCTAGTGGAATTGAGCATACACTACCATGTCGAATGTCGACACCATATATCCCATCACACGCATAGCTGTGTGAATTGATGCCCTTTGACTGTATAGCAGCTCCTTAATCCTCGACTGTATTGTGGATATTTTGTTCAGAGGTAAAATTACTCTTGAAAGACTGAAATCCAATAAAGCCCCCAAGTGCGTCATCCGTTGTGATGGAACCAGGGACGACGTTGCTCAAGTTATGAGCAACCGTGTCTCTGTAAACAAGCTATTGTCTGTTGCAGATGACAATGAAGCAATTCCTGAGATTGCACCAGAATTAATAAATCGTCGTGGGATTGAAAAATCCTTATCCCCTGTAGACGGAGATAAGTCGCCATTACCACCATATTTTTGGTGAACACTCTCGGCCATTCCAAATGGTAGGGCCTGAAACTGAAAGTGTTGCTGGAGGATAGCAAACCTGAGATAGAACTGTTAGGACTGTGCTATAGGAACATGCAGGTAAGCATCCGGAATATCCAAGGATAACATAAAATCCTCCAGCTCCTTGGCCATAATAATGAACCAAACGTAAAGTCTCCATATGAAATGGAGGCACCCAAATGTACTTGTTCAGCACCTTGAGATTGAGTATGGGCCGGAACGACCCATTTGGCTTCTGAACTAGAAACAATTTTGAATAGAAACCTTGTCCTTCTTGAGCAGGAGGAACTGGGATTATCCCTCCTGACTGAAGCAACCTCTGAACTGCCTCTTGTAAGGCCCTGGCCTTTGTTTCTACTGAAGACGGGCTGGTACAAAAGAACCTTTGTGGAGAGTGTTTCTTGAAGGCAAACGCATAACCGTGAGATACCGCTTCTTGCACCCAGGCATCTGTGGTGGACTGCTGCCAGATCTGTGCAAAATGATGAAGTCTGCCTCCCACCCTGGGGTCCTTCTGGGAGCCCAGTGCTTTTAAGTCTTTGCAGACTTGTCTGAATGGGACGGTTTTCCGTAACCTTTTCCTTTCGCCTTTCCTTGGGTCCGAAAGAACCGAAAAATTAGGTTTAGACTTGTAAGTAGAAGGAAACTTCACTTTCTTAAGAGTCTTCTTCCGACTCCAAAATTCTTTACCAAAAAGAATATCTCCAGTAAAGGGCAACAGAACCTTCTTGGACTCTGAGCCCGCCTTCCATGTACGTAGCCAGACTGCTCTCCGAGCTGTTACTGCTGAGGCTTATGCTTGAGAGGCAATAGTATCCATGTCCAAGGCTGCTTCTTCCATAAACATAGCCGTCTGTTTAATATGTGCAATATGGGATTTTTGCTCTCTAGATGCCAATGAGAGATCATCCTCCAATGCATCAGCCCAAGCTGCCACTGCTATTGCCATCCAGGCTGAAGCCATGGCTGGTCTTACAATTGCCCCAGACAAGGAGAATGTTTTTTTTTAAAACGTCTATTTTTCAGTAACATAATTTAATGATGTTGAAGGCAGAGGTAATGTAGATTTTCGCACCAATCTAATGACGTGCATATCTACTTTGGGAGCCACCTCCCTTTTTAAACAGTCCCCAGCTGAAGGAGGATAATGAGAATTCCATTTCTTTGGAATTCTAAACTTCTTACTGGGTGTGACCCAAGCCTCTTGCATAATCTCCGCCAGCTGTTCTGACCCCAGAAACTCAGTTCTGACTGTTTTAGGATGTTTAAACACAGGAGCTTTGGATTTTAACAAATGCTCTGTTGCCTCCACTAAGGGTAGAATGGCTTTCACAGCACTAATTAGCTCAGGTATAACCACAGAGCTGGGACCTTCATCCTCGTCTCTGTATGCAGACTGTGAAAATGTAGTTTCATGTTACCTTCCACATGCCTTTCAGCCAGTTTTTCTTGAAAGACTGCAGATTCCTGGACTGGATGTGATAAAACCCAGGGGGAATGTTGCATGTAAGAGTTAATAGGGTAACCTATCCCTGGTATACGAGCTGGCATTATCCGCTCAGTAATACTGGATAATGTCTGTGCAAAAGAAGCCCATCGGGGTTCAATTTGAACCTGTGCCTGCCTTATGATCCCTGTGGCCTAGCGCTGGTGCACCCGAGGTGGCAGCCAAATCAGTAGCCTCCATCCCGAAAACAGTGCGTCTGTATCTCACGTCTCCTCCGTTAGGCAGAATTAACGCCTTACCTTCTTCCCGTGCTTCGGCCACAGCCTGGTAACGTCAGCTGGACTTGCTAGTACATCCTACACAGATGACCGCCAGAACAGCACTGTACCCGTGGGTAAGCGTTGTCGTGACCCAGCAAGTAGTTGTTGAAGCGACTCTTTCTAAGGTGGGGTGTAAGACGCTTTTTAGAAAACTCGCTCAAAAAAACCTAAGACTACAAATATAAATTAAACAAGCTTATGACTGTCAAAATCAGCAGCCTAAAGATCGTGGTCCGGCTCCTGTCTCACCAACAAAAAAACTGAATTGTCCGAGTCAGGAGACTGGCCTGTTGCATTCTGGGAGGCTGAAAAGCTTTTGATCATTGGTGCCAATCCGCTGACGATACCTCATATCCCAATGTATATCCTGTGGATACTACTGTGGACCCTGCAGGAGAAAACATAGGTACCACACAGTGACATGATGTGAGGGGGAGAAAAGGAGTATAATAGAGGCTGATGGCTCCTGATGTATGAGATATACCAGAGAGTGTGGGGAGGAGACTGGTCAGATCTCTGGTCTGGTAACACACAGTGACATGATGTGAGGAGGAGAGCAGGAGTATAATAGGGGCTGATGGCTCCTGATGTATGAGATATACCAGAGAGTGTGGGGAGGAGACTGGTCAGATCTCTGGGCTGGTAACACAGTGACATGATGTGAGGGGGAGAGCAGGAGTATAATAGGGGCTGATGGCTCCTGACTTCCCCACTGGAAAAAATAAGAATTTACTCACCGGTAATTCTATTTCTCGTAGTCCGTATTGGATGCTGGGGACTCCGTAAGGACCATGGGGAATAGATGGGCTCCGCAGGAGACTGGGCACTCTAAGAAATATTTAGGACTACCTGGTGTGCACTGGCTCCTCCCCCTATGACCCTCCTCCAAGCCTCAGTTAGGACACTGTGCCCGGAAGAGCTAACACAATAAGGAAGGATTTTGAATCCCGGGTAAGACTCATACCAGCCACACCAATCACACCATATAACTCGTGATAGGAACCCCGGTTAACAGTATGATAACAATGGAGCCTCTGAACAGATGGCTCGCAATAACAACCCGATTTGTGTAACAAAAACTATGTACAAGTATTGCAGACATTCCGCACTTGGGATGGGCGCCCAGCATCCACTACGGACTACGAGAAATAGGATTACCGGTGAGTAAATTCTTATTTTCTCTGACGTCCTAGTGGATGCTGGGGACTCCGTAAGGACCATGGGGATTATACCAAAGCTCCCAAACGGGCGGGAGAGTGCGGATGACTCTGCAGCACCGAGTGAGAGAACTCCAGGTCCTCCTCAGCCAGGGTATCAAATTTATAGAATTTTGCAAACGTGTTTGCCCCTGACCAAGTAGCAGCTCGGCAAAGTTGTAAAGCCGAGACCCCTCGGGCAGCTGCCCAAGATGAGCCCACCTTCCTTGTGATATGGGCTTTTACAGATTTAGGCTGCGGTAATCCCACCGCAGAATGCGCCAGCTGAATAGTGCTACAAATCCAGCGTGCGATAGTCTGCTTAGAAGCAGGTGCACCTAACTTGTTGGGTACATAGAGAATAAACAGCGAGTCAGTTTTTCTCACTCCAGCTGTCCTGGAAACATAAAGTTTCAGGGCCCTGACTACGTCCAGTAACTTGGAATCCTCCAAGTCCCTTGTAGCCGCAGGCACCACAATAGGTTGGTTCAAGTGAAAAGCTGAGACCACCTTCGGGAGAAACTGAGGACGAGTCCTCAACTCTGCCCTATCCATATGGAAAATCAGAAAGGGGCTTTTACAGGACAAAGCCGCCAATTCTGACAAACGTCTGGCAGAAGCCAGAGCCAACAACATAACCACTTTCCACGTGAGATATTTTAAATCCACAGTCTTAAGTGGCTCAAATCAATGTGATTTTAGAAACTCCAAAACCACATTGAGATCCCAAGGTGCCACTGGGGGCACAAAAGGAGGCTGAATATGCAGAACTCCCTTGACAAGGGTCTGAACTTCAGGCAGTGAAGCCAGTTCTTTCTGGAAGAAAATCGACAGGGCCGAGATCTGGACTTTAATAGACCCCAATTTGAGGCCCAAATTCACACCTGCTTGCAGGAAATGTAGGAATCGACCCAGCTGAAATTCCTCCGTTGGGGCCTTCTTGGCCTCACACCAAGCAACATATTTCCGCCTTGCGAAAGAGAATCATCATTTCGGCCATTACCTTGGTAAAGACCCTCGGTGCCGTGGACAACCCAAACGGCAGCGTCTGGAACCGATAGTGACAGTCCTGTACCACAAATCTGAGGTACTCCTGGTGAGGAGGGTAAATGGGGACATGCATGTATGCATCCTTGATGTCCAGGGAGACCATGTAATCCCCCTCGTCCAGGCTCGCAATAACCGCCCTGAGCGATTCCATCTTGAACTTGAACCTTTTGATATAAGTGTTCAAGGATTTTAGATTTAAGATGGGTCTCACCGAACAGTCCGGTTTCGGTACCACAAACATTGTGGAATAGTAACCCTTTCCTTGCTGAAGGAGGGGTACCTTGACAATCACTTGTTGTGAATACAGTTTTTGAATAGCCACCAACACTGCCTCCCTGGCAGAGGAAGTTGCCGGTAAGGCAGATTTTAGGAAACGGCGGGGGGGGGGGGGGGGGGGACACGTCTCGAATCCAGCCTGTACCCCGAAGTACTACCTGAAGGACCCAGGGATCCACCTGTGAGAGAGCCCACTGTGCGCTGAAATTTCTGAGACGGGCCCCACCGTACCCGGGTCCGCCTGAGCAGCCCCAGCGTCATGCTGTGGACTTACCGGACGCAGGGGAGGACTTCTGCTCTTGGGAACTAGCTGTGTGTTGCAGCTTTTTTCCTCTACCTCTGCCTCTCGGCAGAAAGGATGAGCCTCTAGCCCTCTTGCCTTTTTGTGGCCGAAAGGACTGTACCTGATAATACGGTGCTTTCTTTTGCTGTGGGGCAGCCTGTGGCAAAAAGGTCGATTTCCCAGCAGTAGCTGTGGACACGAGGTCCGAAAGACCATCCCCAAACAGTTTCACCCCCTTATAGGGTAAAACCTCCATGTGCCGCTTTGAGTCGGCATCGCCAGACCATTGCCGAGTCCATAACCCCCTTCTGGCGGCAATGGACATAGCGCTTATTCTTGATGCCAGCCGGCAAATATCCCTCTGTGCATCACGCATGTATAGGACTGCATCTTTTATATGCTCAATCGTCAGCAAAATATTGTCCCTATCCATGTTATCAATATTATCCGACAGGGAATCTGACCAAGCCGCAGCAGCACTGCACATCCAAGCTGATGCAATCGCTGGTCGCAATATAATGCCCGTGTGTGTGTATATAGCTTTTAGGGTAGCTTCCTGCTTTCTATCAGCAGGTTCCTTCAGGGTGGCCGTATCCGGAGACGGTAGTGCCACCTTCTTTGATAAGCGTGTCAGCGCTTTATCTACCCTAGGGGGTGTTTCCCAACGTGACCTATCCTCTAGCGGGAAAGGGTACGCTGCCAATAACCGTTTTGAAATGATCAATTTCTTATCTGGGGAAGTCCACGCTTCCTCACACACCTCATTTAATTCTTCAGATGCAGGAAAAACTACTGGTAGTTTTTTCTCACCAAACATAATACCCTTTTTTGTGGTACCTGGGGTATTATCAGAAATGTGTAAAACATTTTTCATTGCCTCAATCATGTAACGGGTGGACCTATTGGAGGGTACACTAGTCTCATCATCGTCGACACTGGAGTCGGTATCCGTGTCGACGTCTGTATCTGTCACCTGAGGTAGCGGGCGTTTTAAAGCCCCTGATGACATTTGAGACGCTGGAACAGGCACAAGCTGAGTAGCCGGCTGTCCTATGTCGTCAAACCTTTTGTGCAAGGAGTTGACACTTTCACGCAATTCCTTCCATAAGTCCAACCACACAGGTGTCGATCCCTCAGGGGGTGACATCACATTCACAGGCATTTGCTCCACCTCCATATCATTTTCCTCCTCATACATGTCGACACAGCAGTACCGACACCCAGCAGACACACAGGAAATGCTCTTACAGAGGACAGGACCCCACAAAGCCCTTTGGGGAGACAGAGGGAGAGTATGCCAGCACACACCAGAGCGCTATATATCACAGGGACCACCTTCTTGCTTCTCGCTCTGTAAGGGGGACGGTGGCGCGGCTCCAGGAATGGACAACGAGGTCGGGTCCTGTGTTCGATCCCTCTGGAGCTAATGGTGTCCAGTAGCCTAAGAAGCCCAAGCTACCACCACTTAGGTAGGTTCGCTTCTTCTCCCCTTAGTCCCTCGATGCAGTGAGCCTGTTGCCAGCAGGTCTCACTGAAAATAAAAAAACCTAACAAACACTTTCTTCCTAGGAGCTCAGTAGAGCCCCTATTGTGCATCCAGCTCGGCCGGGCACAGAAATCTAACTGAGGCTTGGAGGAGGGTCATAGGGGGAGGAGCCAGTGCACACCAGGTAGTCCTAAATCTTTCTTAGAGTGCCCAGTCTCCTGCGGAGCCCGTCTATTACCCATGGTCCTTACGGAGTCCCCAGCATCCACTAGGACGTCAGAGAAAATAAGAATTTACTTACCGATAATTCTATTTCTCGGAGTCCGTAGTGGATGCTGGGGTTCCTGAAAGGACCATGGGGAATAGCGGCTCCGCAGGAGACAGGGCACAAAAGTGAAGCTTTTCCAGATCAGGTGGTGTGCACTGGCTCCTCCCCCTATGACCCTCCTCCAGACTCCAGTTAGGTACTGTGCCCGGACGAGCGTACACAATAAGGGAGGATTTTGAATCCCGGTAAGACTCATACCAGCCACACCAATCACACCGTACAACTTGTGATCTAAACCCAGTTAACAGTATGATAACAGAGGAGCCTCTGAAAGATGGCTCCCTAAACAATAACCCGAATTAGTTAACAATAACTATGTACAAGTATTGCAGACAATCCGCACTTGGGATGGGCGCCCAGCATCCACTACGGACTACGAGAAATAGAATTATCGGTAAGTAAATTCTTATTTTCTCTATCGTCCTAGTGGATGCTGGGGTTCCTGAAAGGACCATGGGGATTATACCAAAGCTCCCAAACGGGCGGGAGAGTGCGGATGACTCTGCAGCACCGAATGAGAGAACTCCAGGTCCTCTTTTGCCAGGGTATCAAATTTGTAGAATTTTACAAACGTGTTTTCCCCCGACCACGTAGCTGCTTGGCAGAGTTGTAATGCCGAGACCCCTCGGGCAGCCGCCCAAGATGAGCCCACCTTCCTTGTGGAATGGGCCTTAACAGATTTAGGCTGTGGCAGGCCTGCCACAGAATGTGCAAGTTGAATTGTGCTACAAATCCAACGAGCAATCGACTGCTTAGAAGCAGGAGCACCCAACTTGTTGGGTGCATACAGAATAAACAGCGTATCAGATTTTCTGACTCCAGCCGTCCTTGAAATGTATATTTTTAAAGCTCTGACAACGTCCAACAACTTGGAATCCTCCAAGTCGCTTGTAGCCGCAGGCACTACAATAGGCTGGTTCAGGTGAAACGCTGATACCACCTTAGGAAGGAAGTGCGGACGCGTCCGCAGTTCTGCCCTATCCGAATGGAAAATTAGATAAGGGCTTTTATAAGATAAAGCCGCCAGTTCAGATACTCTCCTGGCTGAAGCCAGGGCCAGTAGCATGGTCACTTTCCATGTGAGATATTTCAAATCCACCTTTTTCAGTGGTTCAAACCAATGGGATTTGAGGAAATCTAAAACTACATTTAGATCCCACGGTGCCACCGGAGGCACCACAGGAGGCTGTATATGCAGTACTCCTTTAACAAAAGTCTGGACCTCAGGAACTGAGGCCCATTCTTTTTGGAAGAATATTGACAGGGCCGAAATTTGAACCTTAATAGATCCCAATTTGAGACCCATAGACAATCCTGATTGCAGGAAATGTAGGAATCGACCCAGTTGAAATTCCTCCGTCGGAGCACTCCGATCCTCGCACCACGCAACATATTTCCGCCAAATGCGGTGATAATGCTTCGCGGTAACTTCCTTTCTTGCTTTTATCAAAGTAGGAATGACTTCTTCCGGAATGCCTTTTCCCTTTAGGATCCGGCGTTCAACCGCCATGCCGTCAAACGCAGCCGCGGTAAGTCTTGAAATAGACAGGGACCCTGCTGCAGCAGGTCCCTTCTCAGAGGTAGAGGCCACGGATCGCCACTAGTATCGTTCTTACTCCTCTTCGCCGTATAATCCTCAATACCTTTGGTATGAGAGGCAGAGGAGGAAACACATACACCGACTGGTACACCCAAGGTGTTACCAGCGCGTCGACAGCTATTGCCTGCGGATCTCTTGACCTGGCGCAATACCTGTCCAGTTTTTTGTTGAGGCGAGACGCCATCATGTCCACCATAGGTCTTTCCCAATGGTTTACTAGCATGTGGAAAACTTCTGGATGAAGTCCCCACTCTCCCGGGTGAAGGTCGTGTCTGCTGAGGAAGTCTGCTTCCCAGTTGTCCACTCCCGGAATGAACACTGCTGACAGTGCTATCACATGATTCTCCGCCCAGCGAAGAATCCTCGCAGCTTCTGCCATTGCACTCCTGCTTCTTGTACCGCCCTGTCTGTTTACATGGGCGACTGCCGTGATGTTGTCTGACTGGATCAACACCGGTTTTCCTTGAAGCAGAGGTTCTGCCTGGCTTAGAGCATTGTAGATTGCTCTTAGTTCCAGAATGTTTATGTGAAGAGACTTTTCCAGGCTCGTCCACACACCCTGGAAGTTTCTTCCTTGGGTGACTGCTCCCCAGCCTCTGAGGCTGGCGTCCGTGGTCACCAGGATCCAATCCTGTATGCCGAATCTGCGGCCCTCCAATAGATGAGCACTCTGCAACCACCACAAAAGAGATACCCTTGTCCTTGGCGACAGGGTTATCCGCAGGTGCATCTGAAGATGCGACCCTGACCATTTGTCCAACAGATCCCTTTGGAAAATCCTTGCGTGGAATCTGCCGAATGGAATTGCTTCGTAAGAAGCCACCATTTTTCCCAGGACTCTTGTGTATTGATGTACAGACACCTTTCCTGGTTTTAAGAGGTTCCTGACCAGGTCGGATAACTCCTTGGCTTTTTCTTCGGGTAGAAAAACCTTTTTCTGAACCGTGTCCAGAATCATCCCCAGGAACAGCAGACGAGTCGTCGGCATTAACTGGGATTTTGGAATATTCAGAATCCATCCGTGCTGTTTTAGCACCTCTTGAGATAGTGCTAATGCCATCTCTAGCTGTTCTCTGGACTTTGCCCTTATTAGGAGATCGTCCAAGTATGGGATAATTAATACGCCTTTTCTTTGAAGAAGAATCATCATCTCGGCCATTACCTTTGTAAAGATCCGAGGTGCCGTGGACAAACCAAACGGCAGCGTCTGAAACTGATAGTGACAGTTTTGTACAACGAACCTGAGGTACCCCTGGTGTGAGGGGTAAATCGGAACGTGGAGATACGCATCCTTGATGTCCAAGGATACCATAAAATCCCCTTCTTCCAGGTTCGCTATCACTGCTCTGAGTGACTCCATCTTGAACTTGAACCTCTTTATGTACAGGTTCAAGGACTTCAGATTTAGAATAGGCCTTACCGAGCCATCCGGCTTCGGTACCACAAATAGAGTGGAATAATACCCCTTCCCTTGTTGTAGAAGAGGTACCTTGACTATCACCTGCTGAGAGTACAGCTTGTGAATGGCTTCCAAAACCGTCTCCCTTTCGGAGGGGGACGTTGGTAAAGCAGACTTCAGGAAACGGCGAGGTGGATCTGTCTCTAATTCCAACCTGTACCCCTGAGATATTATCTGCAGGATCCAGGGATCTACCTGCGAGTGAGCCCACTGCGCGCTGTAATTTTTGAGACGACCGCCCACCGCCCCCGAGTCCGCTTGAGAAGCCCCAGCGTCATGCTGAGGCTTTTGTAGAAGCCGGGGAGGGCTTCTGTTCCTGGGAAGGAGCTGCCTGTTGCTGTCTCTTCCCTCGTCCTCTGCCTCGTGGCAGATATGAATATCCCTTTGCTCTCTTATTTTTAAAGGAACGAAAGGGCTGCGGTTGAAAAGTCGGTGTCTTTTTCTGTTGGGGAGTGACTTGAGGTAAAAAGGTGGATTTCCCGGCTGTAGCCGTGGCCACCAAATCTGATAGACCGACTCCAAATAACTCCTCCCCTTTATACGGCGAAACTTCCATATGCCGTTTTGAATCCGCATCGCCTGTCCACTGTCGCGTCCATAAACCTCTTCTGGCCGAAATGGACATAGCACTTACCCGTGATGCCAGTGTGCAGATATCCCTCTGTGCATCACGCATATAAAGAAATGCATCCTTTATTTGTTCTAACGACAGTAAAATATTGTCCCTATCCAGGGTATCAATATTTTCGATCAGGGACTCTGACCAAACTACCCCAGCACTGCACATCCAGGCAGTCGCTATAGCTGGTCGTAGTATAACACCTGCATGTGTGTATATACTCTTTTGGATATTTTCCAGCCTCCTATCTGCTGGATCTTTAAGTGCGGCCGTCTCAGGAGAGGGTAACGCCACTTGTTTAGATAAGCGTGTGAGCGCCTTGTCCACCCTAGAAGGTGTTTCCCAGCGCGCCCTAACCTCTGGCGGGAAAGGGTATAATGCCAATAACTTCTTTGAAATTAGCACCTTTTTATCGGGGGCAACCCACGCTTCATCACACACGTCATTTAATTCTTCTGATTCAGGAAAAACTATAGGTAGTTTTTTCACACCCCACATAATACCCTGTTTAGTGGTACCTGTAGTATCAGCTAAGTGTAACGCCTCCTTCATTGCCAAAATCATATAACGTGTGGCCCTACTGGAAAATACGGTTGATTCGTCACCGTCACCACTGGAATCAGTGCCTGTGTCTGGGTCTGTGTCGACCGACTGAGGCAAAGGGCGTTTTACAGTCCCTGACGGTGTTTGAGGCGCCTGGACAGGCACTAATTGATTGTCCGGCCGCCTCATGTCGTCAAACGACTGCTTAAGCGAGTTGACGCTATCCCGTAATTCCACAAATAATGGCATCCATTCTGGTGTCGACCCCTAGGAGGTGACATCCCCATATTTGGCAATTGCTCCGCCTCCACACCAATATCGTCCTCATACATGTCGACACACACGTACCGACACACAGCAGACACACAGGGAATGCTCTTTAACGAAGACAGGACCCACTAGCCCTTTGGGGAGACAGAGGGAGAGTCTGCCAGCACACACCAAAAGCGCTATATATGACAGGGATAGCCTTATAATAAGTGCTCCCTTATAGCTGCTTTATATATCAAATATTGCCACTATATTTGCCCCCCCTCTCTGTTTTACCCTGTTTCTGTAGTGCAGTGCAGGGGAGAGACCTGGGAGCCGTCCTGACCAGCGGAGTTGTGAGAGGAAATGGCGCCGTGTGCTGAGGAGATAGGCCCCGCCCCTTTTTCGGCGGGCTCGTCTCCCGCTATTTAGTGAATCCAGGCAGGGGTTAAATATCTCCATATAGCCTCTGGGGGCTATATGTGAGGTATTTTTAGCCTTTATATATGTTTACATTTGCCTCCCAGAGCGCCCCCCCCCAGCGCCCTGCACCCTCAGTGACTGCGTGTGAAGTGTGCTGAGGGGAAAATGGCGCACAGCTGCAGTGCTGTGCGCTACCTTTAGAAGACTGCAAGAGTCTTCAGCCGCCGATTCTGGACCTCTTCTTACTTCAGCATCTGCAAGGGGGCCGGCGGCGCGGCTCCGGTGACCATCCAGGCTGTACCTGTGATCGTCCCTCTGGAGCTGATGTCCAGTAGCCAAGAAGCCAATCCATCCTGCACGCAGGTGAGTTCACTTCTTCTCCCCTCAGTCCCTCGTTGCAGTGATCCTGTTGCCAGCAGGACTCACTGTAAAATAAAAAACCTAAGCTAAACTTTTTCTAAGCAGCTCTTTAGGAGAGCCACCCAGATTGCACCCTTCTCGGCCGGGCACAAAAATCTAACTGGAGTCTAGAGGAGGGTCATAGGGGGAGGAGCCAGTGCACACCACCTGATCTGGAAAAGCTTTACTTTTGTGCCCTGTCTCCTGCGGAGCCGCTATTCCCCATGGTCCTTTCAGGAACCCCAGCATCCACTAGGACGATAGAGAAATAAATATTCAGCATTAGTTTGTACTGACAGAGGAGGGTGTAGTATAAGAGATTGCTGTAGTGACTGAGGAAGGAGAATATGTGACTCTTTTCTGTAATAAGTGTTTATTACTCACCTGTGCTGATATCTGTAGGGATTTCCTCCTCCTTACACTGCTGATCACCCCTCACATACGTCTCTTCTTCTCCCTCTATATCTTCTGCCTTCATATCAGTCACATACGTCTCTTCTTCTCCCTCTGTATCTTCTGCCTTTATATCAGTCACATACGTCTCTTCTTCTCCCTCTATATCTTCTGCCTTTATATCAGTCACATACGTCTCTTCTTCTCCCTCTATATCTTCTGCCTTTATATCAGACACATACGTCTCTTTTTCTCCCTCTGTATCTTCTGCCTTTATATCAGTCACATACGTCTCTTCTTCTCCCTCTATATCTTCTGCCTTCATATCAATCACATACGTCTCTTCTTCTCCCTCTGTATCTTCTGCCTTTATATCAGTCACATACGTCTCTTCTTCTCCCTCTATATCTTCTGCCTTTATATCAGTCACATACGTCTCTACTTCTCCCTCTGTATCTTCTGCCTTTATATCAGTCACATACGTCTCTTCTTCTCCCTCTATATCTTCTGCCTTTATATCAGACACATACGTCTCTTTTTCTCCCTCTATATCTTCTGCCTTCATATCAGTCACATACGTCTCTTCTTCTCCCTCTATATCTTCTGCCTTTATATCAGTCACATACGTCTCTTCTTCTCCCTCTGTATCTTCTGCCTTTATATCAGTCACATACGTCTCTTCTTCTCCGCCTATATCTTCTTCCTTTATATCAGACAGATGTTCTACCTAAAAAAACACCAAAAAACAAACATACAACACTATAATGACATTTGCATACAGTCTAATTAAACTGAGGTGAAACAGCATAATATCAGTGTATAAGACACACAGCTTCTCTACAGATCATACAGTGACAGTCACTTTGGTATATTGGGGAGACCCTAAATCCCACCTACCTGATCCTCCTGTGGGGTCCTGTGATTCTCCTCTGTACAGTCCTGGGAATACAGAGGACGGGGACATCTCTCTGGGGTATCTCTGTTACTGGGCCCATCTGTAGGAGACACACAGTGACTGAGTACAGTGTATATATGTGATTATCAGATGAGTGTATATAGGGGCCCCCATACCTGCTCTCCCCTGTACAATACATGACAGTCTCCTTTTACCCAGTGATGTGAGGGGCCGGTGATTCTCCATCATCACGTCCTTGTACAGACCCCTGTGTTCCTCTATATACTCCCCCTCCTGCATGGAGACATAGACAGTAACATCCTGACACCTTATAGGAACCTGAAACACACAGTGATACAGTCATCACCCAGGCACATCCCCTGGTGTTACTGTATAATGCCCCATTCCCAGCAGTTACCTCTCCAGTCATCACCCAGACACGTCCCCTGGTGTTACTGTATAATGTCCCATTCCCAGCAGTCACCTCTCCAGTCATCACTCAGACACATCCCCTGGTGGTACTGTACAATGTACCATTGCCAGTAGTCACCACCCAAACACATCACCTGGTGTTACTGTATAATGTACCATTCCCAGCAGTCACCTCTCCAGTCATCACCCAGACACGTCCCTTGGTGCTACTGTATAATGCCCCATTCCCAGCAGCCACCTCCCAAGTAATCACCCATACACATTCCCTGGTGGTACTGTATAATGCCCCATTCCCAGCAGTCACTTCTCCAGTCATCACCCAGACACATCCCCTGGTGTTACTGACTGTATAATGTCCCATTCCCAGCAGTCACCTGTGCAGTCATCACCCAGACACGTCCCTTGGTGCTACTGTATAATGCCCCATTCCCAGCAGTCACCTCTCCAGTCATCCCCCAGACACGGCCCCCGGTGTTACTGTATAATGCCCCATTCCCAGCAGTCACCTCCCAAGTCATCACCCATACACATTCCCTGGTGGTACTGTATAATGCCCCATTCCCAGCAGTCACTTCTCCAGTCATCACCCAGACACATCCCCTGGTGTTACTGTATAATGTCCCATTCCCAGCAGTCACTTCTCCAGTCATCACCCAGACACATCCCCTGGTGTTACTGTATAATGTCCCATTCCCAGCAGTCACTTCTCCAGTCATCACCCAGACACATCCCCTGGTGGTACTGTATAGTGCCCCATTCCCTGCAGTCACCTCTCCAGTCATCACCCAGACACATCCCCCGGTGTTACTGTATAATGCCCCATTCCCAAAAGTCACTACTCCAGTCATCACTCAGACACATCCCCTGGTGTTACTGTATAATGTCCCATTCCCAGCAGTCACCTCTCCAGTCATCACCCAGACACGTCCCCTGGTGTTACTGTATAATGCCCCATTCCCAGCAGTCACCTCTCCAGTCAGCAGCTGAATGATCTTGTTGGTGAATTCCAGGATCTGCTGGTCACTGTGTCTCTCATGTATCAGTGAGTGAGGTGGAGGCACCGTGATGGGGCCGTGGGTCCTGCTTAGTCCACCTGACATTCGAGGATGGCTGTTGGGTGTCTCACACTCACCAGATGTCTTCTTCACTACTGTGTAACCCAGCAAAATGGGGGAGACATCAATATCACTGTAAATACTCCCATATCCCCTCACCTCCCCAGTCACGACCCTGTATTATTACTATTGATATAAGTTATGTCACTGTGACACTCCCAGATCCCCTCTCCTCCCCAGTCATGTCCCTGTATTATTACTATAGATATAACTGATGACACTGTGACACTCCCAGATCCCCTCACCTCCCCAGTCCTGTCCATGTATTATTACTATAGATATAAGTGATGTCACTGTGACACTCCCAGATCCCCTCACCTCCCCAGTCAGGTCCCTGTATTATTACTATGGGTATAAGTAACATCTCTGTGACACACAAAGTTCCCCTCACCTCCCCAGTCATGTCATTGTAATTATACGATCATACTGTAATTCTTGGATACTAATGTTTCAACAATAAATGGATACAAAGTATTTAGAAGAAACAATAATGGTGAATTGTATCTGTTAAAGAAAACAATTTAGTATTATCCTTTATTTATATGGTGCCATAAGGGATCTGCAGCGCCCATTACACAGTACATAAACAAATGAGCAAAAATAAAAAAACACTTAAGAGTTTGAGACAATACAGGACAAATACAAGGTATATACAGAAAACTGGGGTTAGGTGCCATCAAAAGGAGTATGGAGTATAAGATAGTGTAAGTAAGAGTAGGCAAGGCACATGATGGAGAAGAACCTGCTCTTACGAGCTTACAATCTAAACAGTGAAGGGCTAACACACCAGGGTGACATAGAAGGGGAAGACTGTGGGCGTGGACAAGAGGGTTAAGGGGACAGTTGGCTGGGGTTGGTGAAGACGTGGGTCTTGAGAGCCCAATTGCGGTTTTGTAGAAAGGTGGAGAGTGGGATGGGGAGAGGTAGAGAATTCCAGAGACAGGGAGCAGCACGTGAGAAATCTTGTAAGTAGGAGTTGGAGGAGGTAATCAGTTGGCAGGAGAGTCGGCATGCAATAGCGGAGAGAAGAGGACAGGTGGGAGTGTACAAAGAGATGAGGTCACAGATGCAAGAGGGAGAAGAGTGGGTGAGGGCTTTCAATGTGAGAAGCTTGAATTGTATTCTGAATGTGAAGGGGAGCCAGTGAATGTCCTGCATGAGAGGGGAGGTGGATGTAGTACGTTTGGTGAGGAAGATGAGATGGGCAGCAGCACTGAGGATAGATTGGAGTGGAGAGGCGTATGTCAGAGTTGCCAGAAAGGAGATTACAGTAGCCCAATCTGGAGATGACCAGTGAGTGTATGAGAGTCTTACTAGTATTCTGGGTGAGAAAGGATGTGATCCTGGAAATGTTTTTGAGATGGAAAATAGGGTTTTAATTACCTATCGGTAAATCCTTTTCACATAGTCCGTAGAGGATGCTGGGGTCCACATTAGTACTATGGGGCATAGACGGGTCCACCAGGAGCCACGAGCACTTTAAAAGTTTAATAGTATGGGCTGGCTCTTCTCTCTATACCCCTCCTACCAGACTCAGGTGGTCATTCAGAGTTGTTCGCTCATTATTTTTCTTTCGCAACGGAGCGATTAGTCGCTAATGCGCATGCGCAATGTCCGCAGTGCGACTGCGCCAAGTAAATTTGCTATGCAGTTAGGTATTTTACTCACGGCATTACGAGGTTTTTTCTTTGTTCTGGTGATCGTAATGTGATTACCCGGCTAGCAACCAGGGTAGGATTCCCGGATCACTTGATCCGGGTTTACCCTTTTCCACTTGCAAAAACCACGGGTAAATGCGCCCCCCCCCCCCCCCCGTGCATTTACCCGTGTTTTTTGAGCTAGTGGAAAAGGGGTATCAGTGTGGAGCTACTCAGAAACTGCTAAGAAGTGTCTATTCGTATTTTGCTAATCTTTCGTTCGCAATTTTACTATGCTAAGATTCACTCCCAGTAGGCGGCGGCTTAGCGTGTGCAAAGCTGCCAAAAGCAGCTTGTGAGCGAACAACTCGGAATGAGGGTCTCAGTCTAGAAACTGTGCCCGAGAAGACGGACAACTTCGAGAGAAGTATTTTACACAGATAGTGGCGAGATTCACACCTACAAGGCAAACCAAGCTAACCAGCCTGAAAACTCAGCAACGGCTGAACAATATTACTTAGCCAAGTAAGAAAACCAGTACTTAACCAAGAAAAAAGCAGTACTGAACTAAACAATCCCTGCAGGATCACGAAGCACTGGGCGGGCGCCCAGCATCCTCTACGGACTACGAGAAAAGGATTTACCGGTAGCTAATTAAAATCCTATTTTCTCTTCCGTCCAAGAGCTCGGCAAAGCTGTAAAGCCGAAACACCCCGGGCAGCCGCTCAGGAAGAACCCACCTTATGAGTAGAGTGGGCCTTAACAGATTAAGGAAACAGCAATCCTACCATAGAATAAACATACTGGATAGTGAATCTGATCCAGCGAGAAATCGTCTGCTTAGAAGCAGGACACCCAATCTTACTGGGAGCATGTAGGACAAACAAAGAGTCCGGTTTTCTGTGACGAGAAGTTCTCTTCACATAAATCTTCAAAGCCCTCACAACATCCAAGGACTTTGAGGTAATTGAGGAGTCAGTAGCCACTGGCACCACAATAGGTTGGTTAATATGAAAAGCCGACACAACCTTATCAAGAAACTGCTGACACGTCCGGAGCTTCATAGAAAATTAAGTATGGGCTCTTGTAAGACAAGGCTCCCAGTTCAGACACACACCTAGCAGATGCCAATGCCAACAGTGTGATCACCTTCCAAGTGAGAGAGGCTTGAACCAATCTGATTGCAGGAACTGCAACACCATGTTAATATCCCAATGTGCTGTAGGAGGCACAAAGGGAGGCTGGATGTGAAGGACCCCTTTCAATAAAGTCTGAACCTCAGGGAGGGAAGCCAATTGTTTCTGGAAGAAAATGGACAAGGCCGAAATCTGGACCTTTATGGAGCCCAAATGCAGGCCCACATCCACCCCTGCTTGCAGGAATTGGAGAAACCGCCCAATTTGAAACTACACTGTAGGAAACTTATTGGATTCACACCAAGACACATACTTTTTCCAAATGCGATGGTAATATTTAGACGTTACTCCTTTCCTAGCCGTTCAGAATGCCTTTTCGAGCTAAGATCAGGCGGTCAACCTCCATGCCGTCATACGTAGCCGCGGTAAGTCTTGATAAGCGAATGGCCCCTGTTGTATAAGGTCTGGAGTAATGAGAATCACCTGAACTCTTGTTCTTTTTATAACTTTTTAAAACTTTGGGATGATTGGAAGTGGAGGAAACACATACCCTGACTGGAAGATCCACTGAGTTACCGATGCGTCCACCGCCACTGCATGTGGGTCTCTTGACCTGGAACAGTATCTGCAAAGCTTTTTGTTGAGGCAGAGGCCATCACGTCTATTTGAGGGATGACCCAAAGTCTTGTCACTTCTGCAAACACCTCGGGGTGGACTCCCCACTCTCCTGGATGGAGATTGTGCCTGCTGAGGAAGTCCGCTTCCCAGTTGTCCACTCCCGGAATAAAGATTGCTGACCGCACCATCGCGTGCCTTTCTGCCCAGAGGAGGATCTTTGATACCTCTGTCATTGCAGCTCTGCTCTTCGTTCCGCCTTGTCTGACTGCACCTGAATGGCCTGATCTTGCAGAACATGTGCCGCTTGTAGAAGACCGTTGTACACGGCCCTTAGTTCCAGAATGTTTATCGGAAGGACGGATTCCAGACTTGACCACCTTCCTTGGAAGTATTCCCCTTGGTTGATCGCGCCCCAGCCTCTGAGACTTGCATTTGTGGTTAGAAGGATCCAGCTCTGAATCCCGAACCTGTGGCCCTCGAGAAGGTGAGACATATGCAGCCACCAGAGGAGTGAAATCCTGGCTTTCGGTGACAAATTCTCTGGTGCATGTGTAGGTGAGATCCTAACCACTTGTCCAGGAGATCCAGTTGGAAGGACCGTGCATGAAATCTTTCATACTGTAGAGCCTCGTAGGAGGCCACCATCTTCCCCAGAAGGTAAATGCACTGATTAACCAATACCCGGCCAGGATTCAAGACCTCCAGGACCATTTTCTGTATCACCCACGCGTTACTCCACCGGTAGAAATACCCTCTGCACTTCTGTGTCGAGGATCATCCCTAGGAAAGACAATCTCCTTGTTGGCCCCAAATGTGACTTTGGAAGATTCAGGAACCACCTATGATCCCTGAGTAGTCGAGTTGTAAGAACAATGGACTCTAACAATTTATCCCTGGACGACGCTTTCATCAGCAGATCGTCCAGATATGGAATTATGTTCACTCCCTGCTTGCGGAGGAGGTGCATCATCTCTGCCATTACCATGGAGAACAACCTCGGTGCCGTGGGTAGGCCGAATGGCAGCGCCTGGAACGGATAGTGACAGTCCAACAGAGCACTTCTGAGATACGCCTGGTGTGGTGGCCAAATTGGAATGTGAAGGTACGCATCCTTGATATCCCGTGATACCAGGAATTCCCCCTCCTCTAGACTGGAGATCACTGCCCTCAGAGATTCCATCTTGAACTTGAATTCACTCAAATAAGGATTTAACGATTTGAGGTTCAATACTGGTCTGACCAAACCGTCCAGTTTCGGTACCATGAATAGGTTGGAGTAAAAACCCTTGTTTACCAGATGACGTGGAACTGGAACAATGACATTTGCCTTTTCCAATTTTTGATGGGCTTCCTGCAGGATAGCCCTTTCTGTCAGCAAATCTGGTAAGCCCAATTTGAAGAATCTGTGAGGTGGGAGATCTTGAAACTCCAGTCTGTACCCCTGGGATAAAATATCTTGCACCCAGGGGTCCAAGCCTGACGACACCCAGACCTGACTGAAATTCCGCAGACAAGCTCCCACCTGTCCGATCTCCAGGCTGGGAGGTCCACCGTCATGCTGAGGATTTTGAGGAAACAGAAGCCGGCTTCTGTTCCTGGGAACCTGTCGGTGCAGGTTTTCTGGATTTTCCCCGAACATTTCTGAAGAAGGTGGAAGAGGCTTTGGACTTCTTAACCTTTGCGGTCTGAAAGGACTGCATCGTAGAGGTAGAAAAGGACTTCTTTGACGTCGGAGTGGCTGAGGGAAGGAAGGTTAACTTACTCGCGGTTGCCGTGGAGATCCACGCATCCAAAGCCTCCCCAAATAGAGCCTGACCTGTGAAGGGTAGGTTCTCCACACTCTTCTTGGATTCCGCATCCACAGACCATTGGCGCAGCCAGAATACCGTGTCGAAACAGCCATGGAAGACGTCTGTGCATTCAGATCACCAAGGTCCTTCATGGCCTCCACCATGAAACCTGCAGAATCCTGTATGCAACGTAAAAACATTTCAATGTAATTTTTGTCCATAGTATCTAAATCCTCTAGTAAAGTGCCTGACCACTTTACTATGGCTTTAGAAATCAATGCACAAGCGATAGTGGGCCT
Source organism: Pseudophryne corroboree (assembly GCF_028390025.1). Taxonomy (NCBI): domain Eukaryota; kingdom Metazoa; phylum Chordata; class Amphibia; order Anura; family Myobatrachidae; genus Pseudophryne; species Pseudophryne corroboree. The sequence goes on along the minus strand of NW_026967531.1, from coordinate 770,483 downwards.
TAGTGCCACTCCTGACGCAGTGTATATGGATTTGAGCATAGTCTCAATCTTGTGGTCTGCCGGCTCTTACAAAGCGGTAGACCCGGGGACAAGTAAAACCCCCTTTTTAGGCAATCTAGATACAGAAGCATCTACTATAGGGGGGGTTTCCCACTTTTTCCTATCCTCTTCAAGAAAAGTAAAGGCAACAAGAACCCTCTTTGGGATCTGGAATCTTTTGTCCGGGTTTTCCCAGGATTTCTCAAATAATGTGTTTAATTCCTTAAACATAGGGAAGGTAAGGGAGACTTTCTTATTGACAGTAAAAATAAGAATTTACTTACCGATAATTCTATTTCTCGTAGTCCGTAGTGGATGCTGGGAACTCCGTAAGGACCATGGGGAATAGCGGCTCCGCAGGAGACTGGGCACAAAAGTAAAGCTTTAGGACTACCTGGTGTGCACTGGCTCCTCCCCCTATGACCCTCCTCCAAGCCTCAGTTAGGATACTGTGCCCGGACGAGCGTACACAATAAGGAAGGATTTATGAATCCCGGTTAAGAATCATACCAGCCACACCAATCACACCGTACAACTTGTGATCTGAACCCAGTTAACAGCATGATAACAGAGGAGCCTCTGGATAGATGGCTCAAAACAACAATAACCCGATTTAGTTAACAATAACTATGTACAAGAATTGCAGACAATCCGCACTTGGGATGGGCGCCCAGCATCCACTACGGACTACGAGAAATAGAATTATCGGTAAGTAAATTCTTATTTTCTCTGACGTCCTAGTGGATGCTGGGAACTCCGTAAGGACCATGGGGATTATACCAAAGCTCCCAAACGGGCGGGAGAGTGCGGATGACTCTGCAGCACCGAATGAGAGAACTCCAGGTCCTCCTCAGCCAGGGTATCAAATTTGTAGAATTTAGCAAACGTGTTTGCCCCTGACCAAGTAGCTGCTCGGCAAAGTTGTAAAGCCGAGACCCCTCGGGCAGCCGCCCAAGATGAGCCCACCTACCTTGTGGAATGGGCTTTTACAGATTTTGGCTGTGGCAGGCCTGCCACAGAATGTGCAAGCTGAATTGTATTACAAATCCAACGAGCAATAGTCTGCTTAGAAGCAGGAGCACCCAGCTTGTTGGGTGCATACAGGATAAACAGCGAGTCAGATTTTCTGACTCCAGCCGTCCTGGAAACATATTTTCAGGGCCCTGACTACATCCAACAACTTGGAGTCCTCCAAGTCACTAGTAGCCGCAGGTACCACAATAGGTTGGTTCGGATGAAACGCTGAAACCACCTTAGGGAGAAAATGAGGACGAGTCCTCAATTCCGCCCTGTCTGAATGGAAGATCAGATAAGGGCTTTTACAGGATAAAGCCGCCAATTCTGACACGCGCCTGGCCGAGGCCAGGGCCAACAGCATGACCACTTTCCATGCGAGATATTTTAACTCCACAGATTCAAGTGGTTCAAACCAATGTGACTTTAGGAACCCCAAAACTACATTGAGATCCCAAGGTGCCACTGGAGGCACAAAAGGAGGCTGTATATGCAGTACCCCTTTTACAAACGTCTGAACTTCAGGAACTGAAGCTAGTTCTTTCTGGAAGAAAATTGACAGGGCTGAAATTTGAACCTTAATGGACCCCAATTTTAGGCCCATATACACTCCTGTTTGCAGGAAATGCAGGAATCGACCTAGTTGAAATTCCTCCATCGGGGCCTTACTGGCCTCGCACCACGCAACATATTTTCGCCAAATGCGGTGATAATGCTTTGCGGTTACATCCTTCCTGGCTTTGATCAGGGTAGGGATGACTTCATCCGGAATGCTTTTTTCCTTCAGGATCCGGCGTTCAACCGCCCTGCCGCCAAACGCAGCCGCGGTAAGTCTTGGAATAGACTGGGTCCTTGCTGGAGCAGGTCCCTTCTTAGAGGTAGAGGCCACTGGTCCTCCGTGAGCATCTCTTGAAGTTCCGGTTACCAAGTCCTTCTTGGCCAATCCGGAGCCACGGGTATAGTTCTTACTCCCCTCCATCTTATAATTCTCAGTACTTTTGGTATGAGAGGAAGAGGAGGGAACACATACACTGACTGGTACACCCATGGTGTTACCAGAGCGTCCACAGCTTTTGCCTGAGGGTCCCTTGACCTGGCGCAATACCTGTCCAATTTTTTGTTGAGGCGGGACGCCATCCTGTCCACCTTTGGTTTTTCCCAATGGTTTACAATCATGTGGAAGACTTCTGGGTGAAGTCCCCACTCTCCCGGGTGGAGGTCGTGCCTGCTGAGGAAGTCTGCTTCCCAGTTGTCCACGCCCGGAATGAACACTGCTGACAATGCTATCACATGATTTTCCGCCCAGCGAAAAATCCTTGCAGCTTCTGCCATTGCCCTCCTGCTTCTTGTGCCGCCCTGTCTGTTTTCGTGGGCTGACCTTGAAGCAGAGGCCTTGCTTGGCTTAGGGCATTGTAAATGGCCCTTAGCTCCAAGATATTTATGTGAAGTGATGTCTCCAGGCTTGACCACAAGCCCTGGAAATTTCTTCCCTGTGTGACTGCTCCCCAGCCTCGCAGGCTGGCATCCGTGGTCACCAGGACCCAGTCCTGAATGCCGAATCTGCGGCCCTCTAGAAGATGAGCACTCTGCAACCACCACAGGAGAAACACCCTTGTCTTTGGTTACAGGGTTATCCGCTGATGCATCTGAAGATGCGATCCGGACCATTTGTCCAGCAGGTCCCACTGGAAAGTTCTTGCGTGGAATCTGCCGAATGGAATTGCTTCGTAGGAAGCCACCATTTTTCCCAGGACCCTTGTGCACTGATGCACTGACACTTGGCCTGGTTTTAGGAGGTTTCTGACTAGTTCAGATAACTCCTTGGCTTTCTCCTCCGGGAGAAACACCTTTTTCTGGACTGTGTCCAGGATCATCCCTAGGAATAGAAGACGTGTCGTCGGGATCAGCTGCGATTTTGGAATATTGAGAATCCAACCGTGCTGCCGCAACACTACTTGAAATAGTGCTACCCCGACTACCAACTGTTCCCTGGATCTTGCCCTTATCAGGAGATCGTCCAAGTAAGGGATAATTAAAACTCCCTTCCTTCGAAGGAGTATCATCATTTCGGCCATTACTTTGGTAAAGACCCGGGGTGCCGTGGACAAACCAAACGGCAGCGTCTGAAACTGATAGTGACAGTTCTGTACCACAAACCTGAGGTACCCTTGGTGAGAAGGGTAAATTGGGACATGGAGATAAGCATCCTTGATGTCCAGAGACACCATATAATCCCCTTCTTCCAGGTTCGCAATCACCGCTCTGAGTGACTCCATCTTGAATTTGAACCTTTGTATGTAAGTGTTCAAGGATTTCAGATTTAAAATAGGTCTCCCGAGCCGTCCGGCTTCGGTACCACAAACAGCGTGGAATAATACCCCTTTCCCTGTTGTAGGAGGGGTACCTTGATTATCACCTGCTGGGAATACAGCTTGTGAATGGCTTCCAATACTGCCTCCCTGTCGGAGGGAGACGTCGGTAAAGCAGACTTTAGGAAACGGCGAAGGGGAGACATCTCGAATTCCAATTTGTACCCCTGAGATGCCACCTGAAGGATCCAGGGGTCCACCTGTGAGTGACCCACTGCACGCTGAAATTTTTGAGACGGGCCCCCACCGTGCCTGAGTCCGCTTGTAAAGCCCCAGCGTCATGCTGAGGACTTGGCAGAAACGGGAGAGGGCTTCTGTTCCTGGGAACTGGCTGTTTGCTGCAGCCTTTTTCCTCTCCCTCTGCCACGGGGCAGAAATGAGGAGCCTTTTGCCCTTATGGGGCCGAAAGGACTGCGCCTGATAATACGGCGTCTTCTTATGTTGAGAGGCTACCTGGGGTAAAAATGTGGATTTCCCAGCCGTTGCCGTGGCCACCAGGTCTGTTAGACCTACCCCAAATAACTCCTCCCTTTTATAAGGCAATACTTCCATATGCCTTTTGGAATCAGCATCACCTGACCACTGTCTTGTCCATAACCCTCTTCTGGCAGAAATGGACAGCGCACTTACTCTTGATGCCAGTCGGCAAATATCCCTCTGTGCATCACGCATATATAGAAATGCATCTTTTAAATGCTCTATAGTCAGTAATATACTATCCCTATCTAGGGTATCAATATTGTCAGTCAGGGAAACCGACCAAGCCACCCCAGCACTGCACATCCAGGCTGAGGCGATTGCTGGTCGCAGTATCACACCCGTGTGAGTGTATATACATTTTAGGATATTTTCCTGTTTTCTGTCAGCAGGTTCCTTAAGGGCGGCCGTATCCGGGGACGGTAATGCCACCTGTTTAGACAAGCGTGTGAGCGCTTTATCCACCCTAGGGGGTGTTTCCCAACGTGCCCTATCCTCTGGCGGGAAGGGGTATGATGCTAATAACTGTTTAGGAATTATCAGTTTTTTATCGGGGGGGAACCCACACATCATCACACACTTCATTAAATTCCTTAGATGCAGGAAAAACTACAGGCAGTTTTTTCTCACCCAACATAATACCCTTTTTAGTGGTACTTGTATTATCAGAAATATGTAAAACATTTTCCACAGCCTCAATCATGTAACGTGTGGCCCTACTGGAAGTCACATTCGTCTCTTAATCGTCGACACTGGAGTCAGTATCCGTGTCGGCGTCTGTATCTGCCATCTGCGGTAACTGGCGTTTTAGAGCCCCTGATTGCTTTTGAGACACCTGGACAGGCACAGGCTGAGTAACCGGCTGTCTCATGTCATCAATCTTTTGTAAAGAGCTGACACTGTCACGTAATTCCTTCCATAAGCTCAGCCACTCGGGTGTCGACTCCCTAGGGGGTGACATCTCCATTACAGGCAATTGCTCCGCCTCCACACCAATTTCCTCCTCATACATGTCGACACAATCGTACCGACACACCGCACACACACAGGGAATGCTCTGATAGAGGACAGGACCCCACTAGCCCTTTGGGGAGACAGAGGGAGAGTATGCCAGCACACACCAGAGCGCTATATATATACAGGGATAACCTTATAGAAGTGTTTTTCCCCTTATAGCTGCTGTTTATATTATACTGCGCCTAATTAGTGCCCCCCTCTCTTTTTTAACCCCTTTCTGTAGTGTAGTAACTGCAGGGGAGAGCCAGGGAGCTTCCCTCCAACGGAGCTGTGAGAGAAAATGGCGCCAGTGTGCTGAGGAGATAGGCTCCGCCCCTTTTTTGCAGACTTTTCTCCCGCATTTTTATGGATTCTGGCAGGGGTTAAAATACATCCATATAGCCCTGGGGGTTATATGTGATGTATGTTTGCCAGCCAAGGTGTTTTTATTGCTGCTCAGGGCGCCCCCCCCCCCCCAGCGCCCTGTACCCTCAGTGACCGCAGTGTGAGGTGTGTATGAGGAGCAATGGCGCACAGCTGCAGTGCTGTGCGCTACCTTGGTGAAGACTGATATCTTCTGCCGCCGATTTTCCGGACCTCTTCTTGCTTCTGGCTCTGTAAGGGGGCCGGCGGCGCGGCTCTGGGACCGGACTCCGAGGCTGGGCCTGTGTTCGGTCCCTCTGGAGCTAATGGTGTCCAGCAGTGGCGTGCGGTGAGGTCAGTGGCTGGTGAGGCACTACAGCCATAATGCCTGCCACATCCTGCCAATGACCCCTACCGCCGTCGAGCCAATGCCCGCTACTGTCTCTGAGCCGATGCCCGCTGCCACCGCCAATGGCTTACAAACTCGCCCACCATCAACTGACCCAGGCCTCCTAATTTGCATCTCAGTCCAATGCCGCCAATGCCTTCTGCCTGCCTGCTCATCATACTTGTTGTATATTGTACTTTTTTATAGAAATTTTTTTTTTTGTTTGGGACTGGGAAGGGAGTGAGAGGAGGACATGAATGCAATTTTGTTGTCCAGGGCTTCCATTAACTTAATGGAGAAGGGTCTGAATGGGTTCAAAAAAAAATGCGTGAGGTCCCCCCTCCTAAGTATAACCAGCTTCGGGCTCTTTGAGCCGGTCCTGGTTGTTTAAATACTGGGAAAAAAATTGGACAGGGGTTCCCCGTATTTTGACAACCAGCACCGGGCTCTTAGTCCGGTCCTGGTTCCAAAAATACGGGGGACAAAAGATGTAGGGGTCCCCCGTATTTTTGAAACCAGCACCGGGCTCCACTAGCCAGGGACATAATGCCACAGCCGGGGGACACATTTATGTAGGTCCCTGCGGCCGTGACATTACCCCCCCAACTAGTCACCACTGGCCGGGGTTCCCTGGAGGAGTGGGGACCCCTTAAATCAAGGGGTCACCCCCCCCTCCAGGCACCCAAGGGCTAGGGGTGAAGCCCGAGGCTGTCCCCAGCACCCCTGGGCGGTGGGTGCCGGGCTGATAGCCATGTGTGTAAAAAAAAGAATATTGTTTTTTGTTGTGGAACTACAAGGCCCAGCAAGCCTCCCCCGCTTGCTGGTACTTGGAGAACCTCAAGTACCAGCATGCGAGGAAATAACGGGCCCGCAGGTACCTGTAGTTCTACAACAAAAAAAATACCCAAATAAAAACACAACACACACACACCGTGAAAGTATAAATTTATTAAAACACACTTACACACTCACACATACTTACCTACATCCCACGTCGGTCACGTCCACTTGTCCAGTAGAATCCAATAGGGTAGGGGTACCTGTAAAAATGAACATTATACTTACAAACTGAGAGAGAGAGAGAGAGAGAGAGAGAGTGAGGGCGGGATGTACTAAGCGTAATATAGTGGTAAAACCTGTTACCGGCCCGATGTCTTTTCCCCGTATGTTCTATTAATCCTCAGCCTACTGCGCTGTCAGTTGCTTCCGCATCTCCTGTTACACATGACTTCTTCGTCACGGTACTTGCTGTCATAGGTAGCCTATTATTCCACCACAAGCACTGTATGTACGAACGTACAGGACCCGTCACCTCCAGGCATATGTGCCATTGTTTAATGATCGGAGGTGATGGGTCCTGTACATTCATACATACGGTGCCCGCGGTGGACCAATAGGCTACATATGAGAGCAGGTATCGTGCAGAAGTCACGTGTAACAGGTACAAGTGACAGCGTGGCAGGCTGGGGGTTAATTAAATACGGGGAAAAGGTGTTGGGGGGGGGGGGATGTGCAGCTTAAAAAATGTGTGAGGCCAGCTCAGTGATGTAAAATACAAAACAATTAGAGTCAGGGCGGACACACACACACACACACACACACTCTCTCTCTACTACTACCTGCTGAGAGGACACACACACACACACACACACATACACACTCTCTCTCTCTCTCTCTCTCTCTCTACTACTACCTGCTGAGAGACGCTGCCGGAGTAGAGGGAGAGAGAGTAGCTTCGATCAGCGGGACGGCGCAGGATGGTGAGAGCCGCACAGTAGCTCCGGTCAGCGGGAGGGCGCAGGATGGGGAGAGCCGCACAGCACACACCACCGCTTGGGAGCCGCACAGCACACACCACCGCTCGGGTCAGCGCTAGGACGGAGGAGAGCCGCACACACTCCAGCGGCACTGCTCCCTCCCGGCTACCTCCAGCTTCACTCACCGCCGGGACCCGCCGCTTCCAGCGCCGCATGTGTGTGATTGGACAGCGGATCCACCACTGGATCCGCTGTCCAATCACAGGTGCCTCGCTGACATGGGGGTGGTGTCCCTGTCAGCGAGGCACTTGTTTAAGTGCCGCTTTTCATATCTTTTTTAATGGGCTTTTACAGCCCTGTGCTTGGCCACGCCCCCCGCTCCATCCCGTTCCCATTATCCACGGGAGGCACTGCTATCAGTGCCTCCCAAAGTACTTGAAGGACCTACAATTATTTAAATAAAATAAAGAAGATACTTATGACACAGAAAATGTGTCATAAGGATCTTCTTTATATTATTTTAATAATTAATCACAGGGGAGGCACTGCCTCCCCTGCCTACCCTGACTGCACGTCCCTGGTGTCCAGTAGCCTAAGAAGCCCAAGCTGGCTGCAAGCAGGTAGGTTCGCTTCTTCTCCCCTTAGTCCCTCGATGCAGTGAGCCTGTTGCCAGCAGGTCTCACTGAAAATAAAAAACCTAAAACTAAACTTTCACTAAGAAGCTCAGGAGAGCCCCTAGTGTGCACCCTTCTCGGCCGGGCACAAAAATCTAACTGAGGCTTGGAGGAGGGTCATAGGGAGAGGAGCCAGTGCACACCAGGTAGTCCTAAAGCTTTACTTTTGTGCCCAGTCTCCTGCGGAGCCGCTATTCCCCATGGTCCTTACGGAGTTCCCAGCATCCACTAGGACGTCAGAGAAATAAGCCTCCTCGACCTGTTCAGGAACTTTGTCAGTAATGTGTAAAACATCCCTAATGGCATCATGGGCTGCACCCCCTTCGCAAGGGAGGCCTACCCCCCTCAGTATATCCCATCACCATCCCCTGTATCAGAGTCGGTATCTGTGTCGACTTGCATTATTTGATCGAGAGCACGCTTTTGGGGGCATATACCAGGGGATTTAGATTAGGTAGTGGGATTTGATTACGACAAAACCTCTACAGATTGTTTTAAAATCTGTGTTTCAGTCTCATAATGAGCTATCCTAGATGAAATCTAGGATATCATCCCTTTAATAGAAGCCACCCACTGGGGTTCGGATTCAGAAGGCTGAGACAGTACATTGCATTTCTGAGTACATGGAATAGACTCCTCTGGAGCACAGGATACAGAGGATACAGAGTCCCTGGACATTGTAATGTGAGATATATAACACACAGACACAGGAAAATGTCAGGCACAGTTTTCCCCAAGTACCTTCAGAGAGACACAGAGCTCAGGAGCCAGCACACACAGCGCCCCAGTAGGCAGCTGACTGAGAAACCTTAATAGATTACTCAGTTAATGTTGTAAATAAAACACTCTCCCCCCTTCTACACCCCCTGGTACCGTACAGGATAGCTGGAGTGATGTGGAGGGCAGCGCTCCCTGTCAGCGTGTCTGTGTTTGATCTGCAGGGAGAAAATGGAGCTGGAGAGGGCTGGATACACTCTGAGGAGAAGCTCCGCCCCTTGCGTCTTCTCGCACTTTTAAATCTTTATACTGGCCTGAGGTAATAAACGCTGGCAGTAGACAGTTACTGAGAGCTAGTGACCAGTTTGTAGGTTATAGCGCTGGCCCAGGCGCCCCTCACAGAGCCGCACTGTCTGCCTCTGAACCCTGCGGAGCGCAGCGTCAGCGCTGTGCTCCTACCCTGATGCCGCCATTCTCACCGGCTCCCCGCTTGTCGCGTCACCGGTGTCCTACTCACCACCACCATCTTCTGGCTCTGTTAGGGTGTGGCGGCATGCTGCGGGGGCGAGCGATCATTCCACTCAGGAGTTCAGTGTCCTGTCAGCGGAGATAGTGGCTCAGACACCGCAGCGCGGACACTACTCCCCTCTTAGTCCCACGAAGCAGGGAGGCTGTTGCCAGCAGCCCCCCTGTAAAATAATAAACTCTAAAATTAAACTTTACTGTAGAGCTCCCCTAGCAGTGACCCGCTCCTCCGGGCACATTTTCTACACTGAGTCTGGTAGGAGGGGCATAGAGGGAGGGGCCAGCCCACACTGTTAAACTCTAAAAGTACCCATGGCTCCTGGTGGACCCGTCTATACCCCACATGCTACTAATGTGGACCTCAGCATCCTCTAGGACGTAAGAGAAAATATACGTTATGTTAAGAACTTCTCTTATGTTCACAGGTATCCACAGGATAACATTGGGATATGCCGGAAATGACACCAAACAGGTTCACCATATAATGCCGCCCACTGACTAAGTCAAATCAGTTCTTTCCACAGCAATTAGGCAGGATCATCATGTGGAACCCTGTTCAGGCGATAAGAACACACATGCACACCCTTCCATGCAAGAGGGAAGAGGTTTAGTGATTGTAAAGATCCTCAAATCAGGTGCCTCAGGGTGGGAGTCCTGTGGATACCTGTGGACATAAGAGAAATCACGTTATCAATGGTAAGTTCTTACCATAACGTATATTTCTCTGGCTGGGTCCACAGGTTATCCACAGGATAACATTGGGATTCCCAAAGCCAGTTTTAGTGGTGGGGACACTCCTGATTAGACAGAAGAACCTTTCGTCCAAATTCTGCGTCATGAGAGGCAAAAGTATCCAAGGCATAATGTCTAATGAATGTGTTTATGGAAGACCATGTGGCTGCCCTACATATCTGTTCTGCTGAAGCACCATGTTGTGCTGCCCATGAAGGACCTACCTTACGTGTAGAGTGCGCAGAGACAATAGCCGGAGTAGGGAGATCAGCATGAGAATAAGCTTCTGAAATTGTCATTCGGAGCCATCTTGCCAGCATCTGTTTACTAGCAGGCCATCCTCTTCTATGAAATCTGTAGAAGATGAAGAGAGAATCTGTTTTTCTGATGGCACTAGTACGATCTATGTAGATTCTTAAAGCTCGGCCCACGTCCAGCAACGCTTCTCCCGCAGAAAGTCCCGATACCTGAAAAGCTGGGACTACAATCTCTTCGTTAAGGTGAAACTTTGAAAACACCTTCGGAAGATAACCAGATCTAGTTCTGAGAACTGCTTTATCTGGAAAAAAAACTTAGGAAAGGAGACTTACAAGACAGTGCTCCTAAATCTGACACTCTTCTAGCTGACGCCATTGCCAGTAGAAACAGTACTATAGCCATTAACCATTTAAGATCTGCTCACAAGTGGTTCAAACGGATATCCCTGAAGGAATTTAAGAACTAGATTCAAATCCCAGCGAGCTGCAGGAGGAACAAATGGAGGTTGAATGTGTACAACTCCCTGAAAGTAAGCACATCCTGTAAGTCAACAATCTTTCTCTGAAACCATAGAGTTAATGCTGATACTTGAACTCTCAAGGAAGCTACTTTCAAACCCTTATCCAATCCTGCTTGAAGGAAATCCAAAACCCTGGATACTTTAAAAGATCTTGGATTCAAACTTCTTTCACTACACCAATGAATATAGGCTTGCCATATTCGATGATAAATACGAGCTGAAGAAGGCTTTCTTACTCTAACCATAGTTTGAATTACTTGTTTTGAAAACCTTCTAGCTTCTAGGATAGAGGTTTCAACAGCCACGCCGTCAAAGACAGACGATCCAGATGGCTGTGACAACAAGGACCCTGCATTAGCAGATCTGGACGTTGAGGGAGCAGTACTGGTGCTTCCACAGACATCCTTAGTAGATCTGTGTACCAATGCATTCTTGGCCAAGATGGAGCTATCAAAATTATGACTCCCTTTGCTTGCTTTATTTTCCTCACTACTCAGAGAGATTGGAGGGAACAGATAAGCCATATGAAATTTCCATTTTTTGTTCTTTGTTCTTGATCTGTACTTCGGAACTTTGTTATTCAGACAAGACGCCATGAGGTCTCTCTCTGGCAGACCCCTTTTCACTATAGTCTGAAACACTTCTGGGTGTAATGCCCATTCGGTTTCCTGAATGGTTGTCGACTGAGAAAATCTGCTTCCCAGTTCAGCACTCCTGGAACAAACACTGCTGACAATGCTGGGAGATGGAGCTCTGCCCACCTTAGTATGTGAGTTACTTCCTCCATCAATCTTTTGCTGTGAGTTCCTCCCTGATGATTGAGGTATGCTACTGTTGTTGCATTGTCTGAGCGAATCTGGACTAGTCTTCCTTGCAGACTGTCCTTTGTCTGAAGTAGAGCCATGTATATGGCCCTTATTTCCAACAGATTTATTGGCAGGCGACTTTCCCTTATGGTCCATTTTCCCTGGAACCAAAGGCTTTCGAGCACCGCTCCCCGGCCCTGAAGACTGGCATCTGTTGTCAGGACTTGCCATTCCTTTATCCAAAAGGGTCTTCCCTTGTTTAAATGGTCTGTCTGTAGCCACCACACTAGAGACCTTTTTACGTTTACTGGAAACTTTATCATCTGTCTTTTTATTGTCTGATGATTTCCATTCCATTTGGTCAGAATAAGGTGCTATAGTGGTCTGGAGTAGAATTGCGCATATTCCACCATGTCGAAGGTTGACACCATCAGACCCAACAGTGGCATTGCTGCATGGACTGACATTGTCTGAGTGTACAACGCCTCCTGAGTCATGACCTGCACCTTGGCTATCTTTTTCTCTGGTAAGAAAATTCTCTGTAGACCTGAATCCAATATGGCCCCCAAATGAACCATCCGCTGTGACGGATTCAGAGACGACTTTTCCCAATTTATGAGCCACCCGTGTCTCTGTAGACAAACTACTGTCTGTTGAAGATGGCTCAAAAGTAATTCCTGTGAATGTGCCAGGATTAAAAGGTCGTCGAAATATGGAAATATTCTTATCCCCTGCTTGCGGAGATAAGCTGCCATCACCACCACAATTTTAAGAAACACCCTGGGTGCTGTTGCTAGCCCGAAGGGCAAGGCTTGGAACTGAAAATGTTGCTGGAGGATGGCAAACCTGAGGTAACACTGATGAGACCTTGCTATAGGCACATGTAGGCAAGCATCCTGTATATCCAGAGATACCATGTAATCTCCCGGTTCCATAGCCAACACTATGGAGCGTAATGTCTCCATGTGGGACCTTGGAATCCAAATGTATTTGTTTAACATTTTGAGATTGAGAATTGGGCGAAATGACCCATTTGGCTTCTGAATCAAAAATAGTTTGGAGTAAAAACCCCGTCCCCGTTGTGATAGGGGTACAGGGATAATCACACAAAACTGAAGCAATTTCTGCACTGCTTCTTGCAGGGCATTGGCCTTCGACTCTATACGAGACGAGCTTATGCAAAAAAAACCTTTGATGAGGTTGCCTCCTGTACGGGAAACCATAACCGAGAGATACCACCTTCTGCACCCAAGCATCTGTTGTCGACTGTTGCCATATGTGTGCAAAATGAAGGAGTCGGCCCCCAACCCTGGAATCCTACAGGCGGAGGCCCGTCTCTTCAGGCTGATGGCTTCTGTTCAGGCTTGGAAGCTGGCTTTCTACTAGCCTATTGCTTCCTACCATTGGCTGATCTATTGAACTGGGGTTGCTTAGACTCCTCTTTAGCTTTCGCTTTGCCTTGCCATCGAAATGGCCGAAATTTTGTACCCCTAGTCTTAGGGTTATAAGTAGCCGGAAATCTGACTTTAGATTCAGCTTCCGATTCCAGAGTATCTGACAATGGTTTGCCAAACAATATATTACCAATGAAAGGCAATGCTTCCAGAGCTTTCTTGGATTCTGCATCTGCTTTCCAAGTGCGTAGCCAAACTGCTCTACAAGCTGCTACTGTCAAGGCTGATGCTTTAGAAGCAATCGTATCCATATCAATTGCTGCTTCTTCCAAATATTGGGCAACTTGTCTTAAACGGCTTAAATGATACTCCTGCTCCCTATTAGGAGAGAGGCCATTCTCTAGTTCCTCTACCCATTCGCCCATTGCCTTTGCTATCAAGGCCGAAGCCATAGCAGGCCTTACCACCGCTCCTGAGAGAGAGACCCTTCTGTCTGTGACATCATTTAGTGAGGTAGATGACAATGGCAAAGCAGTACAGTACATGTGCATCTACTTTAGGAGGAACTTCTCTTTTTTAACAATCCGCAGCTGGAAATGGATAATAAGAATCCCATTTTTTCGGAATCTTATACTTTTTACTGGGTGTCGCCCAGGGTTCTTCCATTATCTCCGTCAGATCATCTGATGCTGGGAATTCAGTTTTAACTGATTTTGTTCATTTAAACACAGGTGCTTTAGATTTTGACACTGCTTTGGCTGATTCCTTCAAAGAAAGAATAGCCTTCATTGCATCAATAAGTTCAGCTACATCCTCTGAACTGAAACTCTGCGACTGATCATCATACGGTGTATTTGAATATACTGTATCATCATCTGTTGTATCATCTTGTGTAGTCTGCAACATAGACGTATCTGTCTTAGTCTTACCTGTCCCTTGGTTAATCGCCTGGTTACTTGTAGAGGCTACTGGAACCAAACCATAGGAAGTGAGCTGCATGTATGGGTTAATAGTGTAACCTATTCTCTGGGGTGGAACTGCAGGAGTTAATCTGTCCGCTATTGAAGACAAAGTCTGCGCGAACATACTCCATGGTGGCTCTGCTGGTTGTTGAACCAATTCTTCTTTTTTACTTTGCTGAAAAGCAAAACAGTTTGCACATAACCCCTCATAAGTGACCAACTGACCTATTTCTATTAACCCTTTCTTACAAGATAAACATGTTAAGTATGTAGGAGTGCCTGATAAATTCTCCTCGTCACTTTTGACGCTCACAGACATGGTAATATTCTGTTTATGACTACACAATTTGGGACTGAAAATCACCTATATATAAATATATAGAAGTGAGATCAATCTGACCACAACAGTGCACCTGAATTGAGGTTCAGAACAGGACTAACAACATATAAAAGTCAGCACACATACTAGCAGTCAGTCACATGTTAAAATATTAGACATTGTCATATGAGAATACAATCACCATCATAATAACTTACAAGTAAGTGGGTACAATTGTATTTCTGTTTTTAACCAGTTTTTTTCAAACATATCATGCAGAAAACAGTAATATACTGTATAACCCATTGCTCCATAGAGTGGGATAGAAGTAGACTCACCACACTTCCATATCCTTCAATACGCTCCCAAGACGCTGAGTGGAGTCAGACGCTACTAGTATACACAGCCGCTGTTGATGACTGATGAGAGGCACAGACGCTCTTTTGGACACAGACACTCATTGAACGATAAGTGTATGCAGACGCTCCTGCCTGCGACCGGGTCTAAGCGAAAAATCTAGTGTACACCATCGCAGCGTCTAAGCTGCGACCAAGTACCCTCGCGTTGGCGTCTGAGCCGGAAGTGAGGTCATCAGTTCATGGACGGGAGACGCACGGAAACTAGTCATGAACTTGGGGGAGGGGTGGCCAGGAGAGCGTCTAACTCCCTCTGTTGACTTAAACTCTAAGGACCGCGGCCTCACTTAGTCCTGGCGCCTATGATCCCTAAAGCGTAGCGCTGTTGCACTTAAGAGTGGCGGTGCATCAACCACTGTTTGTAGTCTCCTCCAATACAGTGAGGCTGTGTCCTGACCCCTCTAGTAAGGGGAAACCGATGCCTTACTTTCTCCCCATGCTCCGGCCACAGCCTGGTTACATCTCCTGGACCTGCTAGAATCATCCGACACAGACGCCCGTTGAGATAGCACTATACCGCGAAGGTAAGCATTGTTGCGACCCAGTGGAGAGTTGTTGGAGAGACTCTATCTAGTATGCGTTTAAGACGCTGTTAAGGAAAGTCGCTCAAAGGAAAAAAAACAT
This sequence comes from Pseudophryne corroboree, assembly GCF_028390025.1. Lineage (NCBI taxonomy): Eukaryota > Metazoa > Chordata > Amphibia > Anura > Myobatrachidae > Pseudophryne > Pseudophryne corroboree. The sequence continues at coordinate 755,133 of NW_026967531.1, read as the reverse complement.
ATTAAGACTATAAAAATGGTCCGGCTCCTGCCGCAACAAACAAAAAACTGATTTGACTGAGTCAGTGGGCGGGATTATATGGAGAAGCCCCGATGCATTCTGGGAGGCCAGAATGCTTGTGACCATTTGGTGCCATTTCCGCTGTCGCTCCGGCATATCTCAATGTTATCCTGTGGATAACCTGTGGACCCAGCCGGAGAAAGATGGGATAACTTGAAAGAAGATGTCGGAAACATCCTAGCTTCACACCAACCTATATAAGCTCGCCAAATCCTGTGATAATGAGCTGCTGAAACTGGCTTCCTAGCACGTAACATGGTTGGTAGAACCAACTGTGGAATGCCCTCTCATCTGAGAGTGGTCTCAACAGCCACCCCATAAAATGCAGCCGCGCTAAATCGGGGTAAAGGAACGACCCCTGCTGTAGTAGGTCTGGACATAGCGGAATCAACCAGGGATCGTCTGCGAGTAGACCATGGAGATCCGAGAACCACACTCTCTGAGGCCAACGAGGCGCCACTAGTATGACGGTCTTGGGACTCTCGTTTGATCCACTTTAGCAACTGAGGAAGCAGCGGAAACGGAAATAGATACACGAGGCTGTACCTATGGTGAGAGCATCCACTGCCACTGTCTTTGGATCTCTTGTTCTGGACACATAACTGTCTGATAATTATGGCGAGAAGTCATTAGATCCACCTTTGGGTAACTCCACCGCTGGACTAACATCTGGAACACTTCTGGATGTAAGGCCCATTCTTCTGGAGGAAAATCTTGATGACTGAGAGAATCTGCTTCCCAGTTGTGCACTCCTGGAATGAAGACCACCAACGATATCACGTGGTGATGTTCGGCCTAATTGAGGATTCAAGCAACTTCTCGCATGGTCATGCAACTTTGAGTCCCTCCTTGTTTGTTGATGTACGCGACTTCCGTTGCGTTGTCCAACTGGACCTGAACACAAAACAATGGATGGTTGCAAACTAGCGCTGATTTAAAATAATAAAACTTTAAAGCTAAAAAGACTTGAGGTTTTTATCTTCATCCAAAACTTCTTTCAGATGTTCTCCCGTTTATCAGAAAGACACTCACTTTATAATTCTGTTTCGCTTTCACATAAAGGTATCTTTCTGTCACCAAACATCGGGGGTACATTCATTTAAAACGAGCTGAACTCTTGGAATAACACTTACCTTTGTGTGCACGCGAGACAGGACACTAATGTATCTTTTACATCCCTCACAGTGCGGGTGGCAGGAATCAGGCAGACCGGTGTTAAAAACACAAGATTTTTTTTCTTCATCCGATACAGCAAACAGATGGTCAGATGTAGTATATAGTAACAACTTCAACGCGTTTCGGGGATCCCCTCCCCTTCCTCAAGAAGTAAGGTGTCTGCTCTGGTTATCCCAGATATATTTAAACTTCAAAAGGTCACATGGTACATTCTGACCAATCATACACAGAGAAAAATGCACAGGTGTACATGTTAAACAATTAAGACTCCTATGACATGAATAACTTTCAAATAAGATATACAGTGTTTTTTTCAACAAGGATTAGAAACATAAAAGCACAGAAGCAAAAGCATTACTGATCACTTGAATCTAAAGTTCCTAATTCATAGATATAAATAGAAATGAACCTCACCCGGGTTCAAGAAAATTCAACATTCAGGGAACGAACAGCTCAGTGCCAAAAAGCAGAACTTAGTTTAATGCGCCCATATCGAGCGCTGAGGCACGGAAGGTACAAGTGCTGTCTGTTTATCTGCAGCGCCGGAGGACACGCTGCGTGATGAATGGAATAATACTACATGCCCATTAACGCGCTGTTGTACAGAGCTGAAATAATTAGTTCCTAATAGCGGGCTGTGCTGAAAGTGACGTGTCACATAGATAAAAAAATTATAAAGTCACCTTTTGGCAATTTGGCTATTCCATCCCTGAAAGGGGAAACAACTACACATGTTCACATATATAAATTATCATCCAACATGAAACAGTCTGAGACAGGAGCAAGTGAACTGCCTGACGCAGAGCGTTGTAAAGTGCCCTGAGTTCCAGGACACTGATTGACAGTAATCTTTCTTGGTCTGAACATAGACCCTGAAACTGACAATGTTGGAGCACTGCTCCCCAACCTCTGAGACTTGCATCCGTCATTAGAAATATCCAATTCCAGACTCTGAACCTTTTTCCCGCAGTGAGATTGTGTATGTGGAGATACAAGAGAAGTGATACTCTGGCCCTGGAGACAAGCGCACCATCTGATGAATTTGTAGATGAGGGCTGGATCACTATGCGAGAAGATCCAGCTGAAAGGGACCTGAGTGAAATCTTCTGAACTGGAGTGTGATGAAAGATGCCCCCATCTGTCTTAACAGTCGAATGCACAAATGCACCGAGACTGTCCGTGGTTTGAGCACTAGCAGTACTGGATGAGGAATAGCATGTACTTTCTGTTGTGGCAGGTAAATGCGTTGTTCCACCGTAATCAGAATCATTCCTAAAATTTAATTCTTTGACACGAGACACGACTTGATTTTTTTTTTTTTTAAAGTTGACAATCCATCCGTACTGAACTAGTACACTGTACAACAGTAAGGCATGTTTAAGAAGTATTTGTTGAGATGAAGCCTTGATGAGAAGGTCATCTAAGTACGGAACGATTATCACTCCCAGGGATCTGAGATTAACTATCATCACAGACATCACCTTTGTGAATACCCGAGGCGCTTGTTGTGCTGCAAACTTAAGTACGCCTGATGCGGTGGCCAAATTGGAATGTGTAAGTACGCATCCTTGAGATCCCGCAAAATCATGAATTGCTGTGGTTCTAAACCTGCAATCACTGACCGTAGGGATTCCATCTTGAATGTGTAGTAAGTGACGTACCGATTGAACCCCTTTAGGTTCCATATCTGTGTGACTGAGCCATCCGGCTTTGGTACGTCAAAAAAATTGGAATAAAACCCTTGACCTTGTTGGTGTACTGGAACCTGAACCAAAACTGCTGACTATATGAGAGACTGAATAGCGGTCTGCAGACCTGCTCACTTGTCTGCTGACACAGGCAGACCTGTCTTGAAAAACCGCATCGGTGATAGACAGTCAAACTCATTGAAAACTCTTAAAACAAAACTGCGGATCCACCCATCTGTGATGTTTGAAACCATGCGAAGGGAAACTTCTGAAGGTGTGCTCCCACAACTGAAGAGCCGAGATGGGCTGGAAGCCCGTCATGCCACTGGCTTGAGTCCTGTCAAGAACGCAACCACAGCAGCTGTTGGGCTGCAAGCCGAGAACAAACTTGTCCAACGAAGCCGTACCTAAATACTCAACCAATTCACAAATGTGATCGGTAAGAAATATAAGCTGGTCTGAGGGAAAACCCTGTTGTAGGCCTAACCTGAGCTGTTTCGCCCATGCAACTACAGCCTTGTTAACCCAAACTCCAACTCAAACAGGTATAAGCATCACCCCTGTTGCTGTATACATGGACTTTAGCATGGCCTCCAGCTTACTCTCCGAGGGGTCTTTAAGCGTAGCTGCACCTGGGACTGGAATAGTCAATTTTAGTGAAAGTTTAGAAACTGAAGACTCCACCGATGGTGATTTAGTTGTCATAGCCTGTGGGAAAAGATATTTAGACAGAAATCGCTTTGTCCCAGAAAAGTGTTTAACTGGATTTAGCCATGCTTCTATTAACTGCTTATTAAGAGATATGAAAAACACACAGTCGCCCATAGTCTGCTAGCAATAAAACCTCATATGTTTCAGTGCAACCTAGCAGCTGGCGTACCGCTCTAATGAGATCATCATAGCTCGGGCTATTAGTGACCTCACTATCTGACTCCTGACCCAATGCTGAGATATCAGATGTGGCATTGAATCCTCAGAATGTAATTATGAGACAAACAATGACCATTCTTAGAAACTGAATTATACATGGACTTTGTAACCCAGCAAAGTTCTAGAAACATCCTGAGCCCACATTGGCTGCTCACACGGTATTAACCGTGAATCAGACTTAGCCGCCTCACGGTCTTTTTGTGCAGAGGACAACTCTGACTGCAAATCAGGCATTCTCACAGTTATCACAGACAAGCTGCTGTTTCTCATATTGTCATGCAGACAGACAGACAATAATACAGTGAGACAACGTCCGCACAACTCAGTGAAAATAACTGTAGTGTCTATAATACCGCGTGTACCGCACTGTGTTATAGAGGAAATCTATGATGGTCACTGTGCCACCTACTAAACACCCCTGCCCCCTCTAGTGGCCGTGTGTTGTAGGACTGACATATTGCTGCAGGAAGAAGCAGGAAATAGGTGTGTAACCTTTGTGTGAAAACGGCGTCCCAGCATGTGCATCTGACTATAACCTATGACCCCCAAAAGTACTCATAACCTAGGCCTAATAGCCTGTTATGTCCCTTATAGCCCTGGCCACCATACCTTATATTTAGAGGAACCGCTGAACTAGGGACCGCCATGAACTCCCCTAATGCTTAAAGCAGTGAGCCGCGCCTAGCTTCTTCCACCCCCCCCCCCGCATTGTATACCGTGCGCCAGCTATGAGTGACGGCGCCCTGCAGCAGCCTCAGCTACCCACCGTGGTCTGTGTGCTGGTGGAAGCCGGAGAGCGGGGTAGATGTGTAATGTGGCGGGCGTCCAGCGGCGGCAGTGTGATCTGTCTGCTGCTGCGAGCCGCGCTGCCGGGAGCCGCTTCTCTGGAGCAGTGAGGTGTAGCCTGACAGGTGCCCAGCGGCAGCATTATGTGACCACTGCTGGAAGCCGCTTCCCAGTTGTCTAGAGGGGCAGATTGTAGAGGCCAGTGGTAGCACTGTTTGGAGCTGCGCTGCCGGGAGCCGCTTCTCTGGAGCAGTGAGGTGTAGCCTGACAGGTGCCCAGCGGCAGCATTATTTGACCACTGCTGGAAGCCGCTTCCCAGTTGTCTAGAGGGGCAGATTGTAGAGGCCAGTGGTAGCACTGTTTGGAGCTGCGCTGCCGGGAGCCGGGCAGGTGTGGAGCGACACAGGCGCCCAGTGGCAGTATGTGTCTGACCGCTGGTGGGAGCCGGGAAGCGGGGGAGTTTGATCCAGTAAAGCTATACCTTAGTAAGCAGCTTGTGGAAAACACGTTCCCCGCACATGGAGGGGCGGCAGCAGGAGCTGACTGCCCCACTATCACAGCAACAAACAGGCCCAATGGGGTGGCGGCATAAGCTGACTGCCCGCTCCTTACCTCAGTGTAATGGGGAGGCTCCGACGTGGCTTCTCTCTAAGCTCCGTCCAGCTCCTGCAGCCATGTCTGAATCAGCTAACGCTGATGAAGGTCTATAGCGGGTCTTCTCTGTCTAAGCACCAACAAGCCTTCACTGCACAACAGCAGCACACACTCACGGACCCACGCTTCTTAATAAGCTGGGGAGGGAGTGTGATTGATACAAGAAAAAATATTTAGAAAAATTAAAAGTAAACCCTGGAATGACTCCAGGATGCGACCTTCTCTGGTGAAGGCACAAAAAACACTGAGGCATCTTGGGAGTATGGAGGGGGAAGAGGGTTACACATTTAAATATTTAAATGTGCCTATCCCTGCTATCGCACCGTCCATATCCCAAGAGAACTACAGTGCCCCCTAGTGGATGAAAAATAAATAAGTGATGTCACTGTGACACTCCCAGATCCCCTAACCTCCCCAGTCATGTCCCTGTATTATTACTATAGATACAAGTGATTTCACTGTGAAGCTCCCAGATCTCCTCACCTCGCCCTCACGTCCCTGTATTATTACTATAGATATGTGATGTTACTGTGATGCTCCCAGATCACCCTCACCTCCCCAGTCATGTCCCTGTATTATTAATATAGATACAAGTGATTTCACTGTGAAGCTCCCAGATCTCCTCACCTCGCCCTCACGTCCCTGTATTATTACTATAGATATGTGATGTTACTGTGATGCTCCCAGATCACTCTCACCTCCCCAGTCATGTCCCTGTATTATTACTACAGATATAAGTGACGTCACTGTGACACCCCCAGATCCCCTCATCTCCCCAGTTATGTCCCTGTATTATTACTATAGCTATTAGTGATGTCACTGTGAAACTCCCAGATCCCCTCACTTCCCCAGTCATGTCCCTGTATTATTACTATAGATATTTGATGTCACTGTAACACTCCCAGACCCCCTCACCCCCCAGTCATGTCCCTGTATTATTATTATTATTATAATTATTATTTAAGAAATAAGTGATGTCACTATGATGCTCCCAGATCCCCTTACCTCTACAGTCATGTCCCTGTTTTATTAGTGGAGATATAAGTGATGTCACTGTGATGCTCTCAGATCCCCTCACCTTCCCAGTCATGTCCCTATATTCTTACTAGAGACATACGTGGTGTCACTGTGACGCTCCCAGATCCCCTTACTTCTCCAGTCACGTCCCTGTATTATTAGTAGAACTATAAGTGATGTCACTCTGATGCTCCCTGATCCCCTCACCTCCCCAGTCATGTCCCTATATTAATACTATAGATATAAGTGATGTCACTGTGACATTTCCAGATTCCCATACCTCCCCAGTCATGTCCCATTATTATTACTATAGATATAAGTGACGTCATTGTTATGCTCTCATATCCCCTCACCTCTCCAGTCATGTCCCTGTATTATTTTTATAGATATGTGAAATCACTGTGACATTCCAAGATCCCCTCATTTCCCAATCATGTCCCTTTATTATTACTATAGATGTAAGTGATGTCACTGATGTCCTCACCTTCCCAGTCATGTCCCAGTATTATTACTATAGATATAAGTGATGTCACTGTGAAGCTCCCAGATCCCCCGCACCTGCCCAGTCATGTCCCTGTATTATTACTATAGATATTAGTGATGTCACTGTGACACTACCAGATCCCCTCACTTCCCCAGTCATGTCCCTGTAATATTACTATAGATATGTAATGTAACTGTAACACTCCCAGACCCCATCACCCCCCAGTCATGTCCCTGTATTATTATTATTATTATTATTATTATTATTAAACAACATATAAATGATGTCACTGTGATGTTCTCATATCCCCTCACCCCCCCCAATCATGTCCCTGTATTATTACTATAGATATAAGTGATGTCACTGTGACTTTCCCAGACCTCCTCACCTCCCCATTCATGACCTTGTATAATTACTATAGCTATAAGTGATGTCACTGTGATGTTCCCAGACCCCTTCACCCCGCAGTCATGTCCCTGAATTATTATTACAATTATAAATATAAGTAATGTCACTATGATGCTCCCAGATCCCCTCACCTCCCCAGTCATGTCCCTGTATTATTAGTATAGATATAAGTAATGTAAATCTGACGCTTCCCCATCCCCTCACTTCCCCAGTCATGTCCCTTTATTATTGCTATAGATAAGTGATGTAACTGTGACGCTCCCAGACCACCTCACCTCCCCAGTCATGCCCCTGTATTATTACTATAGAAACATAGAATTTGACGGCAGATAAGAACCACTTGGCCCATCTAGTCTGCCCCTTTTTTTTAATCCTTTAGGTAATCTCAACCCTTTTTGAACCTTAATTCTTTGTAAGGATATCCTTATGTCTATCTCATGCATGTTTAAATTGCTCTACAGTCTTAGTCTCTACCACCTCTGATGGGAGACTATTCCACTTATCCACTACCCTTTCTGTGAAGTAATTTTTCCTTAAATTTCCCCTGAACTTTAAGGAAAAATTACTTATAGATATGAGTGATGTCACTGTGACATCATTACCACTCCCAATGTATAATAATAATAATAATAATAATAATAATAATAATAATACCAGGACACCACAAGCTGCTGTCCCTGTATAATAATAACCATACACAAAAACCTGCTCCCCCCCGTATTATACTAATTACAACAGGACACCCCATTCTGCTCTCCCTTTACAGTAATAATAAAATGACACCACAGGCTGCTCCCTCTGCAAAATAATAATAATAATAATAATAGGACACAACAGGCTGTTCCCAATGTATAATAATAATAATAATAATAAAAGGAAACCACAGGCTGCTTCTCCTGTATAATAATAATAATAATAACAACAACAACAGGACACCACAGGCCGCTCCCTTCTGTATACCTGTACTAATAATAACAGGACACCACAGCCTGCTGCCCCTGTATAATAATAATAATAAGTGGACACCAATAGCTACTCCTTTATAATATTAATAATAGGACAACAAAGGCTGCTCCTCCTGTATAATAATAATAATAATAATAATAATAACAACAACAACAGGACACCACAGGCTACTCCCCCTATTGAAAAAATAATAATTCTTCCTCTGTATAATATTAACAGGACACCACAGGCTGCTCCTACTGTATAATAATAATAACTGAACACCACAGGCTGCTCCCTCTGTATAACAATAACAGGACACGACAGGCTGCTCCTCCTGTATAATAATAATAATAACAGGACACCACAGGCTGCTCCCTCTGTATAACAATAACAGGACACGACAGGCTGCTCCTCCTGTATAATAATAATAATAACATCAGGACACCACAGGCTGCTCCCTCTGTATAACAACAGGACACGACAGGCTGCTCCTCCTGTATAATAATAATAATAATAACAACATCAGGACACCACAGGCTGCTCCACCTGTAGAGCAGGATGCCATAGGCTGCTCCTCCTGTCTATTATGACAACACATGATGCTACCCCTGTATATTATTGCAACACAGGCTGCTCCCCCTGTATATTATGACAACACAGGCCACTCCCCCTGTATACTATGACAGCACAAGATGTTACCCCTGTATATTATGACAACACAGGCTGCTCCCCCTGTATATTATGACAACACAGGCCACTCCCCCTGTATACTATGACAACACAGGCCACTCCCCTGTATACTATGACAACACAGGCCACTCTCCTGTATACTATGACAGCAGAGGATGCTACCTCTGTATACTATGACAACACAGGCCACTCCTCCTGTATACTATGACAACACAGGATGCTACCCCTGTATATTATGACAACACAGGCCGCTCCCCCTGTATACTATGACAGCACAGGATGCTATCCCTGTATATTATGACAACACAGGATGCTCCTCCTGTATATTATGACAACACAGGTTGCTCCTCCTGTATAATATGACAACACAGGTCGCTCCCCCTGTACAGCACAATGCCACAGGACACAACACCTGTAATGTCCCGGGTATAGAATTACGGTAAGGGTGGGTTCTGCGCCACCTGTATTACGGTAACAGCGGGGTCTGCGCCACATGTATTACTGTAATGGCGGGGTCTGCGCCACCTGTATTACGGTAACGGCGGGGTCTGCGTCACCTGTATTACGGTAACAGCGGGGTCTGCGCCACATGTATTACTGTAATGGCGGGGTCTGCGCCACCTGTATTACGGTAACGGCGGGGTCTGCGTCACCTGCATTACGGTAACGGCGGGGTCTGCACCACCTGTATTACGGTAACGGCGGGGTCTGCGCAACCTGTATTACGGTAACGGCGGGGTCTGCGCCCCCTGTATTACGGTAACGGCGGGGTCTGCGCCACCTGTATTACGGTAACGGCGGGGTCTGCGCCTCCTGTATTACGGTAACGGCGGGGTCTGCGACACCTGTATTACGGTAACGGTGGGGTCTGCGCCACCTGTATTACGGTAACGGCGGGGTCTGCTCCACCTGTATTACGGTAACGGCAGGGTCTGCGCCACCTGTATTACAGTAATAGGACACTAGAGTGTCAGCCACCTGTACAGGGATAATGCAGCACCAGAGGCTGCTCCAGCTGCACTATAACAAGGCACCAGAGGCTGCTCCCCCTGTAGTACAGAACCTGACACCAGAGCTGCTCAGCCTATAGAATAATAATAATAATATCATTACCTGCTGCCAGACACAGCAATGGCTGCTCTCTGCTCCTGCTGCCTTGTGGGAATGATAGAAGGAAGGCGGAGCTCAGACCAGGGGAAAATGGCCGCCGCTCCTGACGTCACTACACGGCCAGGGAACCTATTGCTGCTGCCGGACTGGTCTACAAGAAAATGGCCGCCGGCCTCCTGCACTGAGGACATGTATGTTAATATTCATTAGCAGAGAGCGTGGCTGTGGGCGGGTTGAAGGAGGGGAGGGGCCAGTAACCAATAAGCAGCCTGTTTCAATCATGCCCTACTTCCGAACTGTGAGTTCCAGCTTACTTCCGTATTGTGCGGTCCACATACAGGAAGTGAGTTTTCATCGACAGTTGCGTCCGTGGAGATCAGGTAATGGCGTCTTACTATACAGGGGGAGCAGCCTGTGGTGTCCTGTTATTAATATTATACAGGGAAGCAGCCTGTGGTGTCCTAATATTATTATTATACAGGGGGAGCAGCCTGTGGTGTCCTGTTATTATTATTATTATTATACAGGGGGAGCGGCCTAAGGTGTCCTATTATTATTATACAGAGGGAGCAGCCTGTGGTGTCCTGTTATTATTATTATTATTATTATTATTGTTATTATTATACAGGGGGAGCAGCCTGTGGTGTCCTGTTATTATTATTATTATACAGAGGGAGCAGCCTGTGGTGTCCAGTTATTATTATTATTATTATTATTATTATTATACAGGGGGAGCGGCCTAAGGTGTCCTGTTGTTGTTGTTGTTGTTGTTATTATTATTATACAGAGGGAGCGGCCTGTGGTGTCCTATTATTATTATTATTATTATTATTATTATTATACAGGGGGAGCGGCCTAAGGTGTCCTGTTGTTGTTGTTATTATTATTATTATTATTATACAGAGGGAGCAGCCTGTGGTGTCCTGCTATTGTTATTATACAGGGGGAGCAGCCTGTGGTGTCCTATTATTATTATTATTATTATTATTATTATTATTATTATACAGGGGGAGCGGCCTGTGGTGTCCTATTATTATTATTATTATTATTATTATTATTATTATTATTATTATACAGGGGGAGCGGCCTAAGGTGTCCTGTTGTTGTTGTTATTATTATTATTATTATACAGAGGGAGCAGCCTGTGGTGTCCTGCTATTGTTATTATACAGGGGGAGCAGCCTGTGGTGTCCTGTTGTTATTATTTTTATACATGGGGAGTGGCCTGTGGTGTCCTGTTGTTATTACTGTTATACAGAGGGAGCAGATGTTTGTGTACGGTTATTATTATTATCCAGGAACAGCAGCTTGTGGTGTCCTGGTATTATTATTATACATTGTGAGTGGTGGTGATGTCCTACAATACTGGATGAATGGCCAGAGGTGTCCTGCTTTTAAAGACATCTGTTATTATTTTTATACTGGGGTGCAGCCTTTAGTGTCATTATTATAAAATGTATTAAATGTAATTGTGGGGATTGAAAATATTGCTCAGTATGAAGCAAATGTATATCACACACCTGGGAGTGTCACAGTGACATCACTTATATCTATAGTTATAATACAGGTACATGACTGGGGAGGTGAGGGGATCTGGGAGCGTCACAGTGGCATTACTTATATCTGTAGTAATAATACAGAGACAAGACCGGGGAGGTGAGAGGATCTGCGGTTGTCACAGTGAGATCACTTATATCTATAGTAATAATATAGGGACATGACTGACGAGGTGAGGGGATCTCGGAGCGTCACAGTGACATCACATATCTTTAGTAATGTAACTCCTCTTTACCTGGAGGTACAGTGTATATGTGCAATGTGCCTCCACCCAAGCTATTTAGAGCCCAATACTCTAATCGCTTAGGAAATAACCTACCCCTACCTATAACATTAGTATGTGATGTAAGCAGATAGGACTATGCACATTTACCTATCGTACCTTTCCTTTGTGATTTCAGGCTCTTCCACAGATACGGAGACAGTTCCACCCTTAAGTATACTAGTTTTAATATGTAAGAAGTTATAGGCCACCTTATACAGTTATATCATATAATACTCAAACCATGAACCGTTCTTCTAATATACCCCACCTATACATAATATACCCCACCTATACATAATAATATACCCCACCTATACATAATAATATACCCCACCTATACATAAGGTAATGCATGCAATACAGAGCATACGATTCCACAAGAAAGTTGTGGGGCTGCGTTTGAAAAACCACCCGGGTTCTCTTACTATAATCGTGCACGGTTGGGGCCCTTTCGTGTCTGTGTATAAGAAGTACTCTGGGTTATATGGGTATCCACTTGGAGCAATTGTCCTCACGATTGTTGAGCAATCCCTACTTCACGGCAATGAATAGCATGGTTTCCATGGAAGATCTAATTGTAGCGCTCCTAGACAACCTGAAACAGGAAGGTAGTACATGGAGCTCTCCACCCTGGAATCCCTGACACCCGTGATCTACTCGTTACATATAGTGGGGTGATGATCTGTGTTACCTGTCCCAGTATAAGCGTAGCCCCACTGTAGATCCGTGGGGGTGGCTCCAGAACATACAGACGTCCCGGTTATTGGCACCTGTCTCTGATAGGTGGGGGGTGCTTAGTCTCTGTAATGTATAATTTCCAAGTTTAGGTGACCCTGCGCCCTCTCCGAGCTGCTTTCATCATTATACACCCCGCACTCTATGACTGCTCCCCGGCTGGTCATTATCTAATGGATATGGAGTCTCTAGAGGTGATATTTATACTCCTCAGATCCACCGATGCTGCTGGTCCCTGTGCTACTGTGCTGGGGGCTGGTACTTTAATAGTTAAAGGATGATAGGGAAGTATGCAGATTAGCAGGATTTATATGGGGGCATCCTGCACTTACAGTGATAGTGTGCCCGGTCTGGACCTCCCCCCGACTCCGCCTCCACCAGCAACCGGGCTCTTCCTGTCTTCCTGCGGGTTGGATGGGATGAGGGGCACAGCTCTGCCTCGGGGGGAGGGGGGGGGGGTGAACTGTCTGCTACTGCTGGACTCCTGGTAGCTGCTGCCCGAACTGCGATCTCCTTCCATGTACTAGCCTGCCCCGCCAGCGCTCCGCCTCCCAGCACTCTCGGTGACAACCAGGCAACGGGACGTCCCTGCTCGGCGTCCACCAGGGGAAATTAACACAGCGCTTCTCACCCACAGCGGAAGACATCCAATTCCTTTCCCCCACAGGGGCTCTCTCACTCGCAGGGAACCGCCTTCCTGTAAGCTCCCTCGTCTCAGCTGCCAGCCTTTTTCTCTCCCCTTAGTCAGCCCACCAACAAAACCGCCACTACACGCGCCCAGCCACCTCTCTCAGCACACGGGACTTCTGGAAGCTTCTCCATGATCTCCCCCCGCGCACTGCACGCTTACCAGAGTCCCCTCACCTTCAGCAGGCACAGAATAATAACATGCATAAACACTATACATTATTGGATCACTAGAAAGATCCAAGTTATTATCACATATATGGTATACATCAGTTGGCAGCATATCTATTACCTTATAGATCTACACATTCATTAATTGATTTGCCCCCTCATAGTGTCCCAAGGCCTTCAAATCACTAGAGTACTACAGTAATAATACAGGGACATGACTGGGGAGGTGAGGGGATCTGGGAGCGTCACAATAACGTCACTTCTATCTATAGTAATAATGCAGGGACATAACTGGGGAGGTGAGGGCTCTGGGAGCATCACAGTGACATCACTTATATCTATAGTAATAATACAGGGACATGACTCGGGAGGTGAGGGGATCTGGGAGCGTCACAATAACGTCACTTCTATCTATAGTAATAATACAGGGACATGACTGGGGTCTGAGGAGACTTGGGAGTACAGTAACACCAGGATATGTGTCTGGGTGATGACTGGAGAGGTGACTGCTGGGAATGGGACATAATACAGTAACACCAGGGGATGTGTCTGGGTGATGACTGTATCACTATGTGTGTCAGGTTCCTATAAGACAGAGCTGGCCAAACTAGTCCTCGATATCTACCAACAGTTCACATTTTCCAGACCACCTAGCTGGTGCACAGGTGTAGTCATTACTAATTAAGATGTGCTGAATTCATTCCTAACTGACAATTCTACAGATCTCCAGGAGGCCTGGAAAACATGAACTGTTGGTAGATCTCGAGGACCGGTTTGGCCAGCCCTGCTATAAGGTGTCAGGATGTCACTGTCTATGTCTCCATGCAGGAGGAGGAGTATATAGAGGAACACAGGGGTCTGTATGAGTACGTGATGATGGAGAATCACCGGCCCCTCACATCACTGGGTAAGAGAAGACTGTCATGTATTGTACAGGGGAGAGCAGGTATGGGGGCCCCTATATACACACATCATCTGATAATCACATATATACACTGTACTCAGTCACTGTGTGTCTCCTACAGATGGACCCAGTAACAGAGATACCCCAGAGAGATGTCCCCGTCCTCTGTATTCCCAGGATTGTACAGAGGAGAATCACAGGATCCCACAGGAGGATCAGGTAGGTGGGCTATAGGTTCTCCCCAATAAACTTAAGTGACTGTCACTATATGATCTGTAGAGGATTTGTGTGTCTTATACACTGATATTATACTGTTTCACCTCAGTTTAATCAAACAGTATGCAAATGTCATTGTATTTTTTGGGTTATTTAGGTAGAACGTCTTTCTCGTATAAAGGCAGAAGATATAGAGGAAGAAGAAGAGACATATGTGACTTATATGAAGACAGAAGATATAGAGGGAGAAGAAGAGACGTATGTGACTGATATAAAGGCAGAAGATATAGAGGGAGAAGAAGAGACGTATGTGACTGATATAAAGGCAGAAGATATAGAGGGAGAAGAAGAGACGTATGTGACTGATATAAAGGCAGAAGATATAGAGGGAGAAGAAGAGACGTATGTGACTGATATAAAGGCAGAAAGTATAGAGGGAGAAGAAGAGACGTATGTGAGGGGTGATCAGCAGTGTAAGGAAGAGGAGATCCCTACAGATATCAGCACAGGTGAGTAATAAACACTTATTACAGAAAAGAGTCACATATTCTCCCTGCTCAGTCACTACAGCAATCTCTTATACTACACCCTCCTCTGTCAGTACAAACTAATGAGGAATATGTATTTTCCCAGTGGGGGAGTCTGGAGCCATCAGCCCCTATTATACTCCTGCTCGCCCCCTCACATCATGTCACTGTGTGTTACCAGCCCAGAGATCTGACCAGTTTCCTCCCCACACTCTCTGGTGTATCTCATACATCAGGAGCCATCAGCCTCTATTATTCTCCTTCTCTCCCCCTCACATCATGTCACTGTGTGGTACCAGCCCAGAGATCTGACCAGTCTCCTCCCGACACTCTCTGGTGCATCTCATACATCAGGACCCATCAGTCCCTATTATTCTCCTGCTCTCCCCCTCACATCATGTCACTGTGTGGTACCTACGTTTTCTCCTGCAGGTTCCACAGTAGTATCCACAGGATATACATTGGGATATGAGGTATCGTCAGCGGATTGGCAGTAATGATCAAAAGGTTTCGGCCTCCCAGAATGCAACAGGCCAGTCTCCTATATCCCGCCTCCTGGCTCAGGGAATTCAGTTTTTTTGTTGGTGCGGCAGGAGCTGGACCACGATCTTTGGACTGCTGATTTTGGAATCCCTAAGCTCGTTATTAAATTTATTTTTGTAGTCTTAACTTTTTTGAGCGAGTTTTCTAAAAAGCGTCTTACACGCCACCTTAGAATGAGTCGCTCCAACAACTTCCCGCCCGGTCACGACAACGCTTACGCACGTGTTCAGTGCTGTTTCAGCGGGCACCTGTGTAGGATGTACTAGCAAGTCCAGCTGACGTTACCAGGCTGCGGCCGGAGAATGGGAAGAAGGTCAGGCGTCAGTTCTGCTTAGTGGGGGAGATGCGAGACACAGCCGCACTGTTCTCGGGGTGGGGACTACTGAACAGTCGCTGATGCGGCTGCCACCTCGGGTACACCAGCACTAGGCCCCAGGGATCATAGGCTCCAGGGATTAGTGTGAGGCCGTTCCCTGGGGTTGATGTCAGCAGTGGGGAGTAAGACGCTCCCCTGGTCACCCCTCCCCCCGCTTCATGACCAGTTTCCTCTGAGTTTCCCCTCATGAACTGATTTCCCGCTTCCGTCTGAGACGCTGTGTATCTAAAAGGACCCGGTCGCAGTATAGGCGGCTGTGTGACTGGAGCATATGTGTTCACTGTTGCGTTCACTGAGCATTGGTGTACACTATTTGCGTCTGGATCCCCTCAGCGTACCATTGGGTACGAGGAGTTAGATAAGTGCCTGATGCATATGAGTCTGTAAACTATTACTGCTGTTTCATTCACTTTGCGACTGAATACGTTAAATATCCTATACAAGGAAAGGCAGTAATATGTTTCTCCTACATACTTGAAATGTATCTGTAGTTGATTATGTGATCATATTGCTTATAATACTAATTAATAACCTGTGACTGATTGCTAGTGTGATTGCTGACTTTACTATTTCTGTCAGTTTTTTGGTATATTTCAATCCTCAATGCTGGTGCAAAGCAGGGAAGTATCAGATCGTATGTCACTTTATAGCTTGTTAAAGTGATTTCAGTCACAAATTGTGTAGTTAACACCGTACAGGTGTGTGATTTGTTTACCATTGTGATCGGACGGTGCTTACGAAAGCCCTCACCGCCTTGCGTCCCGGCCCCAGTCACAGAATGGAGTTTAGGTCACACGGGACCTAGCCAAATAGGGGATTCCCGCTTACCGTCAGTAACCGCCTGTTACTGATTCCACCCACTACGCAGTGGGCGGATTCTATGCAGCCACCACCAGACTCCTATTTAGTGGGGTCTGGAACCACTGCTCTGCTCTGTATGCGTCAACACGCTGTCTTACCACCCCTGTGTGGTATTGACGAATCTCCAATAGTTGCTTGACCAAGCACGGCACGGTAGCAGGTGGAAGGCGGAGCTTGGAGATGCTGGGTGTACCCTGGAGAGCCGAAAAACGGAGCTAAGTTTCGCTTAGCCCTGCAAGTCACAAGATGAAGCGGTCGTCTTGAGGCAGAAGATTTTTTATTTACCCAGTCTTAAAAAAGACTGTTCCCTATTGCTACCGGCAACTGCAATACAGCAAGTTGTTTACAGCAGAGTGAAAATGGTCTAATCCACCTCTGAAGCTCATAGGCCTCATCTTTTTATCTCAAACCAACATACAGTTCAACAGGGGGTAGTCCCACCCTGAGTCTTTTTAACCAATTGTTTTAGCTTTCACCAAAGCCTCCTTAATAATCCAAGGCAGGCACAGGTTCAAGTTGAACCCCCGTGGGCTTCTTTTGCACAGACATTATACAATATAGCTGAGTGGATAATGCCAGCTCCTATACTAGGGATAGGTTACCCTGTTAACCCTTACAAGAAAAACAGGCTGAAAGGTCTATGGAAAATAAATCACACAAACATGAAACAACATCCTCACAGTCTACACATGTTTCAGAAGGAGACACTTGGGAGGATGAGGATTCCTCACATTCTGGGTCTGCATACAGAGACGAGGATGAAGGTCCCAGCTCAGTGGTTATACCTGAGCTAATTAGTTCTATGAGCCATTCTATCCTTATAGGAGGCAGCAGAGCCTTTGTTAAAATCCAATGCTCCTGTGTTTAAACATCCCAAAACAGTCAGAACTGAATTTCTGGGGTCAGAACAGCTGACGGAGATTATGCAAGAGGCTTGGGTAACACCCAGTAAGAAGTTTAGAATTCCAAAGAAATGGAATTCCCATTATCCTCTTCCAGCTGGGGACTGTTTAAAAAGGGAGGTGGCTCCCAAAATAGATACGCACGTCATTCGATTAGTGTGAAAATATACATTACTTCTGCCTTCAACATCATGAAATGATGTTACGGATAGAAAAATAGATGTTTTTTTCAAAACTATTTTCTCCTTGTCTGGGGCAATTGTGAGACCAGCCATGGCTTCAGCCTGGATGGCAAAAGCAACGGCCGCTGGGCATTGGCATCTAGAGAGCAAAAATCCCATTTTGCACATATTAAACAGGCGGCTATTTTTATGGAAGAAGCAGCCTTGGACATGGGTACTATTGCCTCTCAAGCATAAGCCTCAGCAGTAGCCGCTCGCATGTCGGTTTGGCTACGTACATGGAAGTCTGACTCAGAGTCCAAGGAGTTTCTAGAGTCTTTGCCCTTTACTGGAGATATTCTTTTTGGTAAAGAATTACAGTATATTGGAGTCAGAAGCAGACTCTAAGAAAGCGAAGTTTCCTTCTACTTACAAGTCTAAACCTAATTTTTCAGCTTTTCGGTTCTTTCGGACCCAAGGAAAAGCGAAAGGAAAAGTTTACGGCAAACAGTCCCAATCAGACAAGTCTGGAAAGACTAAAAAGCACTGGGCTTACCAGAAGGCCTGCTTCCAAACCAGAAGATAAGCCATCAGGCTGATGGTGCGGGCCTCCACCTGGAGGACCCCAGGGTGGGAGGCCGACTTCTTCATTTTACACAGATTCTGGCAGCAGTCCACCACAGATGCCTGGGAGCAAGAAGCATTATCTCACAGTTATGCGTTTGCCTTCAAGAAGCACCCTCCACAAAGGTTTTTTTGTACCAGCCCATCTTCAGTAGAAACAAAGGCCAGGGCCTTACAAGAGGCAGTTCAGAGGTTGCTTCAGACAGGAGTGATAATTCCAGTTCCTCCTGTGCAACAAGGACAAGGTTTCTATTCCAACCTGTTTCTAGTTCAGAAACCAAATGGGTCGTTCCGGCCCATACTCAATCTCAAGGTGCTGAACAAGTACATTTGGGTGCCTCAATTTCATATGGAGACTTTACCTTCCATTATTTTGGCCAAGGAGCTGGAGGCTTTTATGGTATCCTTGGATATTCAGGATGCTTACCTGCATGTTCCTATAGCACTGTCCCATCAGTGCTAGCTCAGGTTTACCATCCTCGAGTAACACTTTCAGTTTCAGGCCCTACCATGTGGAATGGCCACAGCTCCAAAAGTGTTCACCAAAAATATGGTGGTAATGGTGGCTTATCTCTGTTGACAGGGGATAAGGATTTTTCCATACCTCGACGACTTATTAATTCTGGCGCAATCTCAGGAATTGCTTCAGTGTCATCTGCAACAGAAAATAGCTTGTTTACAGAGACACGGTTGGCTCAAAAATTGGGCAAAGTCGTCCCTGGGTCCGTCACAACGGATGATGCACTTAGGGGGCTGTATTGGATTCCAGTCTTCAGAGAGTGTTTTTACCTCTGAACAAAATATCCACAATACAGTTGAGGATTCAGGATTTGCTACAAAGTCAAAGGGTATCAATTTATGCAGCTATGTGTGTGATGGGATCAATGGTGTCGACATTCAACATGGTGGAGTATGCTCAATTCCACTCAAGTCCTCTTCAATGTCTGATCCTTTCCAAATGGAATGGGTTACATCAGACAATAAAAAAATAAGACTATGGTACTTCCTCTGGAAGTACGGAGGTCATTAGGCTGGTGTCCCATCTTACCAAAGTGAGTCCCTATTGGATCTCAGATTGGGAGGTGCTGATTACGGATGCAAGTTTTCAGGGCTGGGGAGCAGTGTCAGAAAAAGGTAGCTTCCAGGGGCTGTGGATCAAGGAAGAAAGTTGCCTGCCGATAAATTTATTGGAACTTTGGGTCATATATAGAACTTCCTTCAGGGGAAACCGATTCAAATTTGTTCGGACAATGCGACAGCAGTAACGTACCTCAATCATCCAGGAGGAACGCGCAGTCAAAAGGCAATGAAGGAGGTAAGACGCACATTAAGATGGGCAGAACTTCATCATCCAGCGTTGTCCACAGTATTTGTTCCAGGCGTCCTAAACTGGGAAGCGGATTTTCTTAGTCGACACGCCATTCATGCAAGTGAATAGGCTTTACACCCCGAGGTCTTCCAGAGTCTGGTAGACAAGTGGGGGCTGCCGGAGATGGACCTCAAGGCCTCTCAGCAGAATTTCAAAGTACCCGCATATGGGTCAAGAACAAAGGATCCCAAAGCGATCTTCGTGGATGCTCTGTCAGTTGATGGACTTTCAGCTAGCTATGTGTTTCCACCAATCGCCCTGTTACCCAGGGTGATTCGGAAGGTCAAACAAGGAAAGGGCACCAGGATTTTATTAGCTCCGGCATGGCCGGGAAGGCGCTGGTACACAGATCTATAGAGGCTATCAGTGGACACTCCGTGGCTACTGCATCAACGTCCAGATCTACTGTTGCAGGGTCCTTGTTGTCGCAGGCATTAGGATTTGCTGTCTTTGACGGTGTGGCTCTTGAGACGTCCATCCTTAAAGCTAAAGGATTTTCTCAGGTAATTCAAACAATGCTTAGAACAAGGAAACCATCTTCTGCTTCTATTTATTACAGTGTGTGGCAAGAATATATCCAACTCTCTTTGTGCTCTATGGATTCCACAAGAGGGTATTGTCTGCGGACAAGCAAACGCTGGCGAGGTGGCTTCAAAATACTATCCCGGAAGGTTACTCTCGTGCTGATCTCCCTATTTTGGGTAATGTCTCATTCTACTGGTATAGTAGGTCCATCTTGGGCAGCATGCCATGGTGCCTCAGCTGAACTGATCTGTAAGGCAGCCACATGGTCTTCCATCAACATATTCATTAGACATTATGCCTTTGATACTTTTGCCTCTCAGGATGCTACATTTGGGGCGAAGGATTCTCCTGTCTAATCAGGAGCGTCCTCTCCACTAAATTTGCTTTGGGACATCCCAATGTATATCCTGTGGATACTACTGTGGACCCTGCTGGAGAAATATGTAACTATGGTAGACTTACCATTGATAACTCTATTTCTCCTAAGTCCACATTATCTACATGGATTCTACCCTGACGCACCTGATTTGCTGATTCTTACACCTACTAACCTCTTCCTTCTTGTACGGAAGGGTGTGCATGTGTGTTCTCGCCTCGTTGGGGCTCTCTATGATGCTCTTGCCTTGAACTTTGGAAAATAACTGAATTGCCTGAGCCAGGAGGCGGGGATATAGAGGACTGGCCCATTGCATTCTCGGCGGTCAAAAGCTTTTGATCGTTGGTGCCAATCCTCTGATGCTACCTCATATCCCAATGTATATCCTGTGGTTACTGTGGACTTAAGAGTAATAGAGTTATTGACGGTATGTCTACTATAACTACGTATATTACATGCTATATTATGTACGCTATGGATGTGTATTATTTGTGGCATGTTGCGTCCACTTGCTGGGGTACAGGCTCTGGGTTCCTCATACCATGTGACACAATGCTTAGGAAATATCTGGCGCAGCCCCTGTCATGTAGCCACATGCTCCTGTAACAGCCGGCCTCAGGGAATTGGCTAATGAGCGGCTCCTGTTACTGAGTTGGCAGCATCTGAGTCTTGCTACCGTCGCGTTAGGTATATAATACATTTATTGAGCTTGTGTGTGGGAACCAGCATTCAGAATCCTGCACCTTCCCTGCTGATTACCTGTCCCCTGGCACTTGGATGACGGCCTTCTCTGGCTTCTGATCCATGGCCTTAAGGTCACACCAATGGTTAGTAATAGAAGTATCTTCAGGTGCGTTTACCTCTAAGTACAGGGCCTCTTGCAAAATTCTGTTGCCTTCAGCATCCATTAATATATAATCCTGCAATCTCCAAGGTGGTAAAGGAGGAATAGCGGGAAAAGGCGACCAGGACCCTATCAGAGGGGTGTGATCAGACCATGAAATTGTTGTTGGTAGAAAAATTCAAGCGACCAGGTTATGTGATACAATGTGATAAATATGGAGACTGACACAGGACATATTATAAAGGATATGCATTTATTTCTCTAAGTTACAACAATGAGAACCTGCAAATAACAAGTTATACTCAGTTACAGTAATAGCAAGAACAAATTAGAATACTCAGCTCTTATCTCAGATGTTTCATGATCTGTCCCAGATGATGGTCATCGATTAAGTAGTTTAAACAATATAGTTCAGTCGCCCTCAGGGACCCTCTTTAATAACTCTGTGTTATGCACACCAGTGCCTGCAGGAATGTACTGGTGTCTGAACTGTTATGCACACCAGTGCCTGCAGGAATGTGCTGGTATCTGAACGGATAGGGATGCAAAACAAATGAACTCACAGACAGACTGGGGAATATGACATTACGTACACAGAAGGTGATAGGGTAACGAAATAAACACAAAGTGAACAGAGAAGCCCTGAGGCTAAGAAACTGGGTGTCTCCCTGGTATTAGGAATGCTCAGATGGAAAAAGCAAGATGTTGTGTTTTAATACGTAGAGAACCCGAAATGCTGTTGCTAAGGGCAACAGCAAAACCCTAAAGGGTTACCAACGGGTGTGGCAGTAAACTCCTTGGTCAGAAATGGAATGATAGACACAAGGAGAGTCTCCACAATCCTAATCCTCACTTGCAGTGCACAGGTTCAGCTTACTGCCACTAAACTGACACCTGAACACCTTGCACAGTGAGACAGAATTTAGGCATGCAAGTCTGAGAATACAGCCGCAAACTTGCTAAGTTCACAGAGTAGTAAAAGAACCCCAGCAAGCTAAACGACTGACTCCAGTCTTACTGCTAGGTCTGGATTGGCAGAGTGTAGTACCAAATCCCCAGGCCTATTTGCAGTAAGCAACAACAAATACAAAGCTACACAGTACTGGCTAACTTTCAGGACCTGACTAACCAACAAAGATTCAGCAGCATCTGCTTAACCTGAGAAGAGGATTTATAAAGCAGGTGCTGTCCACGCCCCCCTCAGACCTCACAGACTGTGAGCACAAAAACCAGCACCGGATCCCCTGCCGTGCACAGAGCCTATAACCACTGCACAGCAAAAGACCCGAACCGGAGTATCAGCTGCTCTCAGGTTACTCCGTTAGCACTTGTCTCCCGGTTGCCATGACGACGTGGCAGCACAGGGCAGGAGACCCTAACACTCTGTCTGAATTTATTAAACTGATGTGGGTTAATAGAAGTCTATATCCGCTGCAGACAGAACTAGCTTCACTCGGAACTAACCTGTTATGTGTAAGTCTCTAGGCTTTATACCCTGCAAGGATACGCTGACATTGTCTTACCAGATATTACATTCAGGGTCTGTGATGCTGGGTGCAGTAGTCATTCAGTATAACATCATTTATCTTATCCTGGACAACTGTCCCCTTTCACCTACTTATGTATACAATACCCCAAACATCTTACTAGACAGTTTCCATCTGAGATACTGATAATAGGAACATATATTTATTATAATCAGCCAGCCTAAAAGCTGTGTATATTCTTACACTGTGTCCTTCACACTAGGTCAAAGGTGAGAGACAGCTGTGAATCTATATTTCTAACTGGTATCTAAAGCACTAATCCTAATAAAATGTACATATATAGAGCAATGAGGTCATACATATACAAAATGGAGTTACACATGGACAAAATGGCATCTAAAAAGTGGTTAAAAATATCACCCCATACAGAAATACACTGCTCAAAAAATAAAGGGAACACTAAAATAACACATCCTAGATCTGAATGAATGAAATATTCTTATTAAATACTTTGTTCTTTACATAGTTGAATGTGCTGACAACAAAATCACAAAAAAATGATCAATGGAAATCAAATTTATTAACCCATGGAGGTCTGGAATTGGAGTCACACTCAAAATTAAAGTGGAAAAACACACCTCAGGCTGATCCAACTTTGATGTAATGTCCTTAAAACAAGTAAAAATGAGGCTCGGTAGTGTGTGTGTAGTCTCCCTGTGCCTGTATGACCTCCCTACAACGCCTGGGCATGCTCCTGATGAGGTGGCGGATGGTCTCCTGAGGGATCTCCTCCCAGACCTGGACTAAAGCATCCGCCAACTCCTGAACAGTCTGTGGTGCAACGTGGTTGGTGGATGAAGCGAGACATAATGTCCCAGATGTGCTCAAATGGATTCAGGTCTGGAGAACGGGCAGGCCAGTCCATAGCATCAATGCCTTCGTCTTGCAGGAACTGCTGACACACTCCAGTCACATGAGGTCTAGCATTGTCTTGCATTGGGAGATACCCAGGGCCAACCGCACCAGCATATGGTCTCACAAGAGGTCTGAGGATCTCATCTCGGTACCTAAAATGGCAGTCAGGCTACCTGCGGCCCCCCAAAGAAATGCCATCCCATACCATTACTAACCCACTGCCAAACCGGTCATGCTGGAGGATGTTGCAGGCAGCAGAACGTTCTCCTTGGTGTCTCCAGACTCTCACGTCTGTCACATGTGCTCAGTGAGAACCTGCTTTCATCTGTGAAGAGCACAGGGCGCCAGTGGCGAATTTGCCAATCTTGGTGTTCTCTGGCAAATGCCAAACGTCCTGCACGGTGTGGGGCTGTAAGCACAACCCCCACCTGTGGACGTCGGGCCAATATCTACCATTGCAATCCACCCACTTGCTTTCCAGGTGAAAGGGGCAGCATCTATTAGAAAGGATGGCTACACCACAGGAGATAGAGCATGCTGGGTAGTTATTGGTAAACTGAGGGGGAGAGTGCAATGGAACATGTGATTCCTGAGTGGCTACCACCGCCGCCTTCTGGTCAGCTAAATATGTTAATGCAAGACGTCTCTTACGGGGAGAATTGAGACCTTTTACATTAAGACTTAAAAATGTCACCGTGATAGAGATCAGATCATGGTATGAAACATCTAGGATTATCTGTGTAAAGTCCAATAGAGTCTGTAGGACGTGTGCATACTACAAACTATCCAATCACAGATAGCAAAGGAAAGAAAAAATGGGAGCCAGAAATAGCGTCCATAAAGGAGCTAGAGATTCCGTCACTAGGGTACCGTGACAGAAAGGTGGGAAAAGGTGGCGGTCGGACCTAAAAGGGAAACCCACCGACTACCCCAAGTAGCCATATCACAGTGCAAAATCTAATCATCATAGTAACAATTGTACAAAGAAATATCAAATCTCAATGTAACCAAAGGAGGTAAAGACCAAGAACATGGCCTGATATCCAATGTAGGTTCTACCAACACCGTTATAAGGGCAACAGGATATTACATGGATCAGTCATGCTTTGCCTGAACACCCAAACATTCTAGAAAGGTATTATGAAACGTAACAGTGGAAAGAATATCAGACCATATAGCAATTATATAGCACAGGAAATAAAGATGAAAGGATACGTTTTATACCCATAACAAGAGCAAATAAATCTGGGCCAAAAATAGATCCATGCCCAGTAACTTAGTCCCAGTTGGCACATGTTACAGTAGAAAACAAACTCTGAGTGTCTGTAACAGTCTTACTCCTTTATCATATTACTTCGAGATGGAAGACAACTCCTCCGGGATTGGTTTAGGTAAAGTGTCATGAAGGACTGTCAACAGGAATGTCCCACTTTCTCTTACGTCCTAGAGAATGCTGGGGTCCATTTAGTACCATGGGGTATAGACGGGTCCACTAGGAGCCACTGGCACTATAAGAGTTTAATAGTGTGGGCTGGCTCCTCCCTCTATGCCCCTCCTACCAGACTCCGTTTAGAATATGTGCCCGGAGGAGCCGGTCACAGCTAGGGGAGCTCTCCTGAGCTTTTCTAGTGAAGTTTAATTTAGAGTTTATTTTTTTACAAGGAGGCTGCTGGTAACAGCCTCCCTGCAGCGAGGGACTAAGGGGGGGAGTAGTGTCCACCCTGCGGGGTCTGAGCCACTGTCTCCGCTGACTGGACACTGAGCTCCGGGGGGGTCTGATTGTTCTCTGCCACAGGGGACCGCTCGCCCCAGCAGCATGCCGCCGACCCCTTACAGAGCTGAAGAAGTGGTGAGTGAGTCACTGACAAGTGGGGGGCCGGTGTAAAGATGACGGCAGTGGGGAGGGCGCTCCTGGGAAGGCTCAGCGGCACATGGTATGACGCTGTGAGGGGCGCCCTGGGCCAGTGCTTACCCTTCCACTGGTCCAGCAGCCTGTCAGGGTTCACGGATCTCAGCCAGCACCTTTTCCTCAGGCCAGTATAATCCATGAAGAGCGGGAAGACGGCGCCATTACGGGGGTGGAGCTTTTCAGAACGGACCCAGCAGCGTTCCAGCGCCATTTTCCTTCCTGCACTGCACTAGAAGGAAGAACAGGTCCTCAACAGCAACTCCAGTTATCTATATACGGTACCAGGGGGCTGTAGAAGGGGGGGGGGGCTGTAATAAGACTGTGTGTCCTATTAAGGAGCAGTCAGCGCTGACAGGGGGTCTCCCTTGGCTAGCAAGCGCTGTGTGTGGGTTGGCTCCAATCTCTGTGTCTCTCTGCCATTCTTGGGGGGGGAACTCTGTCTGCCCCTACCTGTGTGTGTGTGGGGTATAGCAGCAAACATGTCTAGAGTCTCTGTCTCATATGCTGCAGAGGATATCTCTTCTCAGGAAGATTTCATCCCATGTAATCAGGATTGCCCTGTTGTAGCGCAGATCCCGGCTAGGTTACCGGAGTGGTTAGTTTCTCTTAGGGGGACTTTTTCTCAGATTTCTGAAAGGGTTGCTAGGACTGATACTGCCACTCAGGTATTACAGTCCTCTATGGCTGTATGTTCCGGTCCTGTTCCCTCGGGGTCCCCTGCGGTACATTCTCACAAACGTGATCTTGCCCACATTACGCAGGATGACACGGATACCGATTCTGACATGGCAGACGGTGATGGGGATGTGTTGAGGGGGAAGGCATCACTTGCTAAGGGGGTGCAGTTGATAACTGAGGCCATGTGGGATGTGTTGAACATTACTGACACAACCCCCTGAGCAGGTTGAGGAGGCTTTTTTCACGGATAGTAAGAAAGCCCCGCTCACCTGCATCTAAGGAATTAAATGCTATATTTTAAAAATCCTGGGAAAACCCAGAGAAAAAAATCCAGATTCCTAAAAGGGTTCTGGTAGCTTTTCCCTTTCCTGTGGAAGATAGAAAAAAATGGGAGACCCCGCCTATAGTTGACGCGTCTGTCTCCAGACTGTCGAAGCAGGTGGTCTTACCGATACCGGGATCCACCGCGTTGAAAGACCCGGCAGATCGCAGGGTTGATGCTACGCTCAAATATATTTACGCCTGTGCATGGCTTTCTAAAGCAAGAGCGAAGTGATCACTCTCTCTGCAGGAGGACTTGACTATAATGGATAAAGGTGACGTTGATTTGTTTTTACGTAACATACAGGATTCTGCAGGGTTCCTGGTAGAATCTAATGTATGAAGGATCTGGGTTCCATGGCTGTGGGGATCTCCGCCATGTCTGTCTCGGCTCGCAGCGGTCTCTGGCTGCACCAATGGTCTGCGGACGCGGAATCCAGGAAAAGTGTGGAGAACCTACCCTATACAGGTCAGGATCTTTTTAGGGATGCGCTGGATGTGTGAATTGCCGCGGCTACTGAGGGTAAGTCTCCTTTTCTTCCCTCAGCTGCACCGGCTATGAAGAAACCTTTTACTCCCAACACGTCACAGGCCTTTCGGCCCGCTTGGACTAGAAAGAACAAACCTTCTTCAGAGGTGGTCGAGCCGAATCCAAGAAATCTGCACCCGCAGGTTCCCAGGACAGGAAGCCTGCTTCTGGTGCCTCAGAGTCTACAGCATGACGGTGGACTGCCCAGCCTGGAGGTCAGTCAGGTGGGAGCAAGACTCGGACATTTCAGCCACGTCTGGGTGTCGTCCAGCCTGGATCCCTGGGTGCAGGATATTGTGTCCCGTGGGGTACAGGGTGGAGTTTCAAACTCTTCCACCTCACCGATTCTTCAAGCCAGGCTTGCTGGCTTTGCTGGCAGACAGGGAAATCCTTCTGCACACCATAAAAAAAATTGGTGTGTCAGAAGTCATTGTTCGAGTTCTGCCTCATCAGCTGAACAAGGGTTACTATTCAAACCTTTTTATGGTACTGAAGCCGGATGGTTCGGTCAGGCCAATCTTGAACTTGAAGTTGTTGAACCCTTATCTAAAGGAGTTCAAGTTCAAAATGGAGCCTCTGAGAGAAGTGATGTGCGGTCTGGTGGAGGGCGAGTTCCTGGTGTCCCTGGACATCAAGGATGCGTACCTCCACATTCCGAGTTGGTCGCCGCATCAGGCTTATCTCAGGTTTGCACTTTTAGACGATCACTATCAGTTTCAAGCACTACCATTCGGTCTCTCCTCAGCACCGAGGGTCTTCACCAAGGTGATGGCAGAGATGATGGTTCTCCTTCGCAAGCAGGGGTGAACAAAATTCCATATCTGGACGATCTGCTGATCAAGGCGTCATCCAGGGAGAAGTTGTTACGGTCCATTGCTCTCACGACGCATCTGCTCAGGGAGCACTGTTGGATCCTCAACCTTCCCAAGTCTCATCTGGAGCCGTCAAGCAGGCTGTCTTTCCTGGGGATGATCCACGACACGGAGGTGCAGATGGTGTTTCTCCCGGCGGAGATAGCGTGGGTGATACAAACAGTGATCCGGGATGTCTTGAAGCCTACCCGGGTATCAGTTCATCAGTGCATCCGCCTTCTGGGGAAGATGGTTGCCTCATACGAGGCTTTGCAGTACAGAAGGTTTCATGCTCAGTCCTTTCAACTGGATCTCCTGGACCAGTGGTCGGGATCTCGCCTACACATGCACCAGAGGATACGTCTGTCACCAAAAGCAAGGAGTTTGCTCCTCTGGTGGCTGCAACTGCCTCACCTTCTGGGGGGCCAAAGGTACGGGGTTCAGGACTGGATCCTTCTGACCACGGATGCAAGTCTCAGAGGTTGGGGAGCAGTCACTCAAGGGATAACCTTCCAAGGAATGTGGTCAAGTCAGGAATCCCTTCTTCCAATAAATATTCTGGAGCTAAGAGTGGCGATGTCAGCAATCTTAATTCCGGGAGTGGACAACTGGGAAGCAGACTTCCTTAGCAGACACAATCTCCATCCAGGAGCGTGGGGCCTCGACTCTGAGGTGTTTGACGAGGTAACCGGTTGGTGGGGGGTTCCTCACATAGACATGGTGGCCTCCCACCTCAACAAGAAGCTGCAGAGGTACTATTCCAGGTCGAGATACCCACAAGCAGTGGCGGTGGACGCACTGGTGACACCGTGGGTGTTTCCGTCAGTGTATGTGTTCCCACCACTTCCTCTCATTTCAAGAGTTCTACAGCTCGTAAAAAGAACAAAGGTTCTGGCAATCCTCATTGCTCCGGATTGGCCAAGGAAGGCTTGGTACGCGGACCTGCTGTTTCTACTACTGGAAGATCGAAGGCCTCTGCCTCTTCGGGAGGATCTTCTAATACAGGGGCCGTTCACTTATCAGGACTTACCACAGCTACGTTTAACGGCATGGCGGTTGAACGCCAGATCTTAGCTCGGAAGGGTATTCCTAGCACTGTTATTCCTACTCTAATACAGGCTAGGAAGGGGGTAATGTCTAAACATTACCATCGCATTTGGAACAAATGTGTCTTGGTGTGAATCCAAGAAGCTTCCTGTGGTGGAGTTTCAACTGGGACGTTTTCTCCTATTCCTGCAAGCAGGTGTGTATATGGGCCTGAGATTGGGATCCCTCAAGGTTCAGATTTCGGCTTTATCCATTTTCTTCCAGAAACAACTGGCTGTCCTCCCTGAGGTTCAGACATTTTTGAAAGTGGTTCTGCATATCCAGCTTCCCTTTGTGGCACCGACGGCACCCTGGGATTTGGATGTGGTGTTGCATTTCCTGCAATCAGATTGGTTTGAGCCTCTACAGGAAGTTGAGGTCAAGTTTCTCACATGGAAGGCTGTCACTTTGTTGGCCTTAGCTTCCGCGCGACGTGTGTCAGAATTGGGAGCCTTGTACTGTTAAAGTCCCTATTTGGTCTTACATGAGGATAGGGTGGAACTCAGGACACATCAACAGTTCCTTCCTAAGGTTGTGTCAGCTTTTCATATCAACCAACCTATAGTGGTGCCAATGGCTACTGTCTCCTCAATTGCTTCAAAGGCTTTGGATGTTGTGAGTGCTTTGAAGATCAATGTGAAGAAGACTGCTCATCACAGAAAGTCGGACTCTCTGTTTGTCCTGTATGATCCCAAGAAAATTGGATGTCCTGCTTCTAAGCAGACGATTTCTCGCTGGATCATGTTCACCATCCAGCATGCATATTCTACGGCAGTATTGCCGTGTCCAAAATCTGTTAAGGCCCACTCTACTCGTAAAGTGGGTTCTTCCTGGGCGGTTGCCCAGGGTGTCTCAGCTTTGCAACTTTGCCGAGCGGCTACTTGGTCTGGATTGAACACGTTTGCTAAGTTTTGCAAGTTCGATACCTTGGCCTCTGATGACCTCAAGTTTGGTCAAGCAGTTCTGCAGAAGCCTGCATGCTCTCCTGCCCGTTCTGGGTTCTTTGGTACCATAATATGGACACCAGCATCCTCTAGGACGTATGAGAAAATAGGATTTTATATACCTACCGGTAAATCCTTTTCTCGTAGCCCAGCGCGTCTTTATCCTGCAGTGGTTTAGTTCAGTACTGCCTGGTTCCTAGGTAAGTTCTGCATTCTTTACTGTTTCAGTATTGTTTCAGCTGTTGCTGAGTTTTCCGCCTGTTGCCGGATTTGCATTGTTGTGTGAGCTGGTATGAATCTTGCAACTATCTGTGTATTTCCTTCTCTCGATGATGTCCGTCTCCTCGGGCACAGTTTCTAGACTGAATCTGGTAGGAGGGGCATAGAGGGAGCCAATGGCTCCTGGTGAACTCGTCTTTACCCCCATGGTACTATTATGGACCCCAGCATCCTCTGCGGACTACAAGAAAAGGATTTACCGGTAGGTATGTAAAATCCTATTTTCTCTAACATCCTAGGAGATACTGGTATTGTCTTAGTACTATGGGGTATAGATGGGGTCCATTGGAGCCTGGCACTTTAAAACTTCTTCAGAGTGTGCTGGCTCCTCCCCTCTATGCCCCTCCTACCAGACTCAGTTTACAAAAATGTGCCCAAGGAGCCGGGTGCATTCTCTGGAGCTCCAGAGAGTTTTCTTCAAAATGTATTTTAATTTGTTATTTTCAGGCAGGACGGGTTGGCACCAGTCTGCCTGCGTCGTGAGCTCTTCCTCACAGCATGCCACCATCCCTAATTGAGTGGTGAGTACTAAACCGGGGTCCCCGGTACAGATGGCGACATTAGGGCAGCAGGCACACGGCTTAAGTGCTGCTGTTGTCCCTCTATGCAAGCCCACACTGGCACTGATGCTGAAAAGGGGTTTTAATCCCATTTTCTTTGCAATTATTACCTTGCCAGTATAAACTATTGCGGGAACACTGCACGCCATTAAGGGGGCAGGGCATTTCCGGAGAGTAGGGCCAGTGGCTCATTGCGCCATTTCCTACCTCCTAGGGACCCTCAGAAGCTCCTTGTTTGGTACAAGGGTGTTTGTGGTAGGGTGGAGCGATATACTGTATGTGTATATAATAATCTAGGTCCCTTATCTAAAGTTCCTAGTTACTGGCCGGCAAAGCACTGCTTTGGCTGTAGAGGCAAGGTGTGCTGGTTTCTCCCTCTCTCTCATTCCTAGCAGTCTCTCTGGGTTACTGTGTTATGTAACCTGTTCCTGTGTGTGTGTGTGTGTGTGTGTGTATTATGCTGTACAGTATGTCAGGTAAGAAGGTCATATGCCAGTCCTGCAGCACAAGGTTTTCCCCTCCCCCGGGGGGATCTCTTGTGTGCACAGTGCAGCCCTCCTTCACAAGGAAGCAGCTCTCAGGAGCCAGCGTGGCTGGACTCAATAAAAGGAATGATTACAGACATCTCATCTGTACTGGATACTGCCAGGCAGGAGAGGCCAGATATTAAAAGAAGTCTATGGCTGATTTTTATGATCAAGAATTCAGAACACAGACCATCCTCTCAGCCCCATATACTTATTTCCCAAAAAGGAACACTACCACCAGTTCTCCAGTCTGTCTGTCTGTGATGTCAAGATGCCAGATCTGGAAGAGGGGGGGTGAATGTAAAAAGGGGCACGCTAATGTCTCAGGGAGTCGAAGCTCTTATCTACTCTATTTGAGATGTAATGAATATCCCTGATAAGGAGACAGACACAGTTCAAAAAAATATGTTTAATTGTAAATCAGAAGCTACTGCTACTTTCCTATCTCAAAGAAATGAAACACACTCTTTAGAGTAATGTGGGTTAATCCTGACAAGAAATTTCAGATCCCTATGAGGTTGCTGTCATCCTTTCCTTTCCCCCCTGAGGATGGGAAGGTGTGGGTAAATCCACCTGCAGTGGATACTTCAATGTCCTGGCTGTCACGTAAACTTCTTGCTGCCAGTGCCAGGAGCTATTTCCTTAAAGACTCTGCTGATTATAACATTGAGACTACTTTTAAATACATTTACACAGCAGTGGGAGTTGCTCAGAGACCCATAATTGCATATGGATGTATTACAAGGGCCATTAGTAAATGGACAAGTAATATACTGAAAGGTTTTGACACGACTCAGGTTTAGCTTCTTACACTCCTGTGACATGTACAGGATTCTGCAGTGGGTAGCAATCTAGGAAATAGCCCTGATCAATGCTCGCTCAGTGGCTATGGCGGTGTCGGTGTGCAGAGCGTTATGGCTGCGGCAGTGGACAGCAAACGCTGATTCCAAGAGAGGTGTAGAGAGCCTTCTCTTTACGGGTGAGGCTTTGTTCGGTGATGAATTGGTCAAGTGGATTTCACATGCCACGACTGGTAAGTCCACATATCCCCCGTCTGCAGCTCCGCCGCCTGGACGTGCTTACCCAGGCACCTTTCTGCAGTCCTTTCAGGTTGCCAGATTTAAGGGCAAGGCCAGAGGTACCTCCAACGCCGCTAGAGGACCCAGAGGTAAACCGCTCAGAATACCGGCCGCTGGTTCACAGGAGCAGTGCTCAGGCTCAGCCTCTTCCATAACCTCAGCATGAGGGTTGGCCCCAGATTCTGGGGGCCTTACATGTGGGAGCTCGCCTCAAATGTTTCAGTCACATTTGGGCAAGCTCCTGCCAGGACCCCTGGGTGACAGACCTACTCTCCCAGAGCTACAGGTTAGAGTATCAAACGCTCCCACCTCAGATTCTTCAGCTTGGGCTTACCAGTTTCACACAAAACAGTAACCTTGCAGAAGACATACGAAGACTGTTACGGACGCAGGTCATTGTTCCAGTTCCGCCTCAACTCCAATACAGGGGTTATTTTTCCGGCCTGTTTGTGATGCCGAAACCGGGTGGTTCGGTAGGGACGATCTTAAATTCAAATCACTGATCCCGTTCTTCTGAGTTTTCCACTTCAAAATGGAGTCTCTGAGAGCGGTGGTCTCGGGTCTGGAATGTCAGCATCCGGAGTCTTGCCTCCGGTTCTGGTCCCTGCGGCCTTCCTGTTAGCTGGCTGGTGTCGCTGCGGCGGATAGGAGCTGCAGCAGCGAGGTCCTCCAGTGCAGCTTCCGGGCGTCTGGAGGCCAGGGTCCAGGTCCTGTGGAGTGGAGCATGTCAGCCGGAGGTGTCTGTTTTCAAGTGTCCTGTTGCTGGAGTGCTGCGTCTGGGAGGCTGAGGCCAGCGGTAGTGGCTGTGTGCTGGCTCCACATGTGTCCTCTGTGCAGGGAGCCACCATGTTGGAGGCCAAGCCAAGCCAAGCCAATAGGTATCCCAGTTCACGTGCAGTCTTCCCTTATAAAAAGGGGTTGATGCTTAGTCATGGTGCCAGTTCTTCAAGTTACTTGCTGCTGTAAGGTACCCAAGCTCCGCGCTCACAGGTTAACCCCTGGTATCCTGGTTCTCTTGAGTCCGCCCGGTGGTCGGTTCTGTTATTGCAGTCCTTTGCTCCTAGCCCACCTGCTCTTGCGGTTTAACCGCTGGGTCCTCATCTGGTAGAGGGTCTCCATGTTTTTTATGGTGCTCACAGCGATCTTCTCTTCAAAAGTAGACTCAAGGCATTATGGGCATCTAGTGATGCCATCGGTCTCTGCAATGCTCCAGCGGTCTTCCAGAACTTTGTGAACAAGATATTCAGAGATCTTCTTTACAGTTTTCTAGTGGTATACTTGGAAAATATTCTCATATTTTTTCTAAAGATCTGAAGGTCCATCGTAAGCAAGTCAAAGAGGTCTTAGGAAGAATTTTTTTTTGCAAGTTAGAAAAGTGCACCTTTTGAGGTACCCTCCATCTCCTTTCTCGGTTATGTCATCTCCAGACAGGAGCTACAGATGGATTCAACCAAGGTCCAAGCGATTCGTGATTGGACTCTTCCTACCACTCTAAAAGGGATCCAACGATTTTTTGGCTTTGCCAACTTTTACCGAAAAATGTATCAAGAACTACTCCACTGTCATCGCCCGAATTACCATATTAACCAGGATTAGAGCTAATCCTTCGATTTGGCCACCCGAGGCTCTGAAAGCCTTCATGTTCTTAAGAGGCCTTTATGTCTGCTCCAATTCTTTGCCAACCCGATCTCAGTCGCCCCTTTCAGGTGGAAGTTGATGCTTCTTCGGTGGGAGTCGGGCGGTTCTCTCTCAGCTCTTTGAAGATAAGAAAAGTCATCCTTGTGCATATTTTGCTCATAGATTCTCCCAAGCAGAGCAAAATGATGCTATTGGTGAACAAGAACTGTTGGCCATAAAATTAGCTTTTGAAGAGTGGCGATATTTATTAGAGGGTGCTCAACACCCTATTCCTGTTATCATGGATCACAAGAATATTCTGTACCTCCAGACAGCTTGTTGTTTAAACCCATGGCTAGCCAGGTGGGCTCTCTTCTTCTCTTGGTTCTCCTTCAAACTCTTTAACCACCCAGGAACTTTAAATCGAAGAGCAGATGCACTTTCTCGTTCTTTTCAAATGGATGATTCACTCAACTCCTCTGAGAAACAATTTATTCTGAATCCGGCTTCATTTGCTTCAACTCGTACTGTTCCTCTAGCTCGTCTGGGGAGAACTTTTGTGGCACCTTAACTTTGCAGGAAATTGCTTACGTGGTCTCATTCTTCATCTTTCATGAGTCATACCGGTGGTCTTAAGACTCTCAAGTTCATTCAGCGATTCTACTGGTGGCCTCATCTTAAAACGAATGTCTTTGAATTTGTAGCAGCCTGTTCCAAGTGTGCTCAACATACAAGTACACGAACATCTCCCTCGGATCATCTTCATCCACTTGCAACACCTCAAAAGCCTTGGCCTCACATCTCTATTGATTTCATAACCGATTTGCCAGTCTCCAGAGGGCACAACACCATTTGGGTCATTGTGTAATGATTTTTGAAGATGGCTCACTTCATACCCCTCACCGGTCTTACCCTCTGCTCCTCAGCTATCCAAATTGTTTTTCTCATAAAATTTTCATTTGCGTGGCCTTCCACAGGAAATAGTTTCTGATCAGGGTCCTCCAATTCGTCACCATGTTCTGGAAAGCTCTCAGCTCTGTCCTAGGAATCAAGTTGAACTTCTCTTCAGCCTACTATCCCCAGACTGACGGACAGACTGAAAGAGTCAACCAAGATCTGGAAACTTTGTTACGGATGTTCATGTCCCCTGCTCAGGAAGACTGGATGGATTACCTCCCATTTGCTGAGTTTGCATACAATAGCCTATATCATTCTTCTACCAATTCCACTCCTTTCTTCATTAACTGTACTTTTCATCCACGAGTTCCTTCTTTCTAATCTCTCCCACCTCTTGAGGTTCCTGCTGCTGAATCCACTCTTCGTCAGTTCACTAAGATTTGGAGACAAATTCATAAGGCGCTACTTAAGACTTCCCAGAAATAAAAGACCTACGCTGATTGGAAACATAGGGCTGTTACTAGTCTCAAAGTGGAAGATCGTGTTTGGATATCCACCAGAAACTTCAGACTCAAAGTTTCTACCAAAAAGTTTGCTCCAAGATTCATCGGTCTGTATCCTATTAAAAAAGTGTTGAATCCTGTTTCTTACAAGGTGAAACTGCCTCCCTATTTGAAAATTCCCAATACCTTTCACATTTCTCTGTTAAATCCTCTTGTACCAAATAATTTTTGGGCAGCCTTCCCTTAATCTCCCAAGGTTCAAGCTGCTCAAAATGATGAATTCGAAGTTCATAAGTTTCTTGACTTCCGCAAGAGGTATGGTCGTCTCCAGTATCTCATAGATTGGAGAGGATATGGTCCGGAGGAAAGATCTTGGGTGGCTGCAGAGGATGTTCATGCTCCAAGACTGAGTTGCGCCTTTCATGCCAAGAATCTCACTAAGCAGCGTGGGTGTTCGGAGACCACCCTAAAAAGGGGGATACTGTCAGCATCGGGAGTCTTGCCACGGGTTCTGGTCCCTGCAGCCTTCTCTTAGCTGGTTGGTTTTGCTGCGATCGATAAGAGCTACAGCAGCAAGGTCCTTCGGTGCGGCTGCCGGGTGTATAGAGGCCAGGGTCTGGGTCCTGGGGAGCGGAGCATGGCAGCCGGAGGTGTCTTTTTCCAAGTGTACTGTTGCTGGAGTGTGGCGTCTGGGAGGCTGAGGCCAGAGGTAGTGGCTGTGTGCTGGTTCCACATGTGTCCTCTGTGCAGGGAGCCACCATGTTGGAGACCAATCCAAGTCAATAGCTATCCCAGTTCATAACCAGCCAATCCGATACAGGCTTCCCTTATAAAAAGGGGTTGATGCTTAGCTATGTTGCCAGTACTTCAAGCTACTTGCTGCTGTAAGGTGCCCTGCAGAGCACTCTGCCAGGTTAACCCCTGGTATCCCAGGTCTGTTGTGTCCACCTGGTGGTCAGTTCTGTTATTGCAGTCCTTTGCTCCCAGTTCACCTGCTCTTGTGATTTAACCACTGGGCCCTCTGTCTGGTAGAGGGTCTCCGTTTACGGATGGTGCTCTCAGCGATCCTCTCTTCAGCATTGTTTAAAAATCACAAGTCATCTTTTCATTCAGTATTCTTCAGCATCGTTTACAAGTCACTAACCTTTCAGAATTCACTCAGGCTTCTCTCCTAGTCGTTGTGTATGATTGAGGTCTCATTAAAACTGAATTCCTCTTTATTCAGTGTATCATTCTCGGTCATTGTCCTCATTGCCTACTCCTCTACATATTCAGGCCCAAGTCTTCAATCCATGTGTAAGAACTACATTCAGCCACCTTGTCTCCTTCCTTTGCCGATAGCTGCTTCCCCAGTCAATGATCAGTCGTCAGATCCCCAACTCAAGCCAAGCGTGACATGGAAGAAGGGGAATTCCTGGTTCCTCTGGATATTAAGGATGCATATCTTCACATCCCAATATGGCTGCCTCTTCAGGCTTACCTCATGTTTGCACTGCAGGACAGTCACTACTAGATCCAGAAGGCAAAATATAAATGGAAGAGAGAATAGCGCTTAATAAAAATGGAGGCGGCCTGGGTGTATTCTGGTGACTCCCAATCACCCAAAATACTAAGGCGGCACTGCATAATCCACCTACCTGCATCTAAAGTACCAGGAGAACCCTACCAGGTCCTGCGGCCGGTGTTTTGCATGAGGGGAGGAGGAAGGAATTCCGTAACCTTCCAATTTTTTGCTCTTCTCATCGCTCCATGCTGGGAGCATGACACGGTACGGTTCCAATTTTACTATACAGTGAATCTGTCACTTTTATTGGATACGAGTATCTTATGAATTTTAACTAAATAAACCAACTTTTTTGAACTACTACACTATATGTGCTTTTCTCTTCTCTTTATGACAAATACCTCCATATAAGGAATAATTCTGAACTAGTTGTGGGAGAAGAATTGTCATCTAGAAAGAAGAAGAAGAAAAAAAGAATTTTCCAAGTGAAACACAGAATTTATTTTTTGAACTATCCATTAAGACTTTCACATAATTTTCTTAGAGTGGGAGCGCCAACGGTGTATTCAACAATTTACTGTTGACTACTAGATCCAGGCCTTGCCTTTCGGTCTCTCAATGACACTGAGGGTGTTATCAGGGGTGATGGCAGAGATGTTGCTACAACTCCACAAGCAGGAAGTGAACATCGTTCCATACTTGGACGATCTCCTCATAATGGCTATGTTCAGAGCACAGTTGATGGAAAAGATCAGCCTTCCAACACGACTACTCACGGATCATGGGTGGATTCTCAATCTGCAGAAATCCCACCTAGAACCTACGCAGAGGCTTCAGTTCCTAGTAAGGATACTGGACACGGTGTCTCAGAAGGTGTTCCTTCCTATGGACAAGGCAAAGATAATTCAGACGATGGTACGTTCCATTTTGAAGCTGAACAAAATCTCGGTACATCTTTGCATATGCTTACTGGGAAAGATAATGGCCTCCTACGACGCAATTCGGTACGGTAGAGACCATGCATGACCATTCCAGCTGGATCTGCTGGACAAATTGTCTGGGTCACATCTGCACATGCGCCAGGTGATATGCCTTTCACCAAAGGCCAGGATTTCCCTTTTATGGTGGTTGCTGATCTCCTCCTGGAGGGTCGACACTTCCGAATTCAGGATTGGATTCTGTTGACAATGGATGCAAGCCTCCATGGTTGGGGTGCAGTGACCCTAGGGGCTTGGTTCCAATGAAGGTGGTCTGATCAAGAGGCTTCCCTTTCAATAAATGTTTTGGAACTCAAGGCAATTTATAATGCCCTTTTGCTGACCTCTTTATATCCTTCATTATCAGGCCATACAGGTATGGTCGGAAAACGCACCAACTGTGGCATACATAAACCAACAATGAGGTCCAAACAGCAGTGCTGCAATAAGGGAGGTGTCACATATACTCCTCTGGGTGGAGCGTAATCCTAAGGCCATTTCCGCCATATTAATTCCGGGAGTAGACAATTGTGGAGCAGACTTCCTCGGTAGACACGATCTGCACCTGGGGGAATGGGGCCTCTACCCGCAAGTGTTTCAGAAGATATTTCATCAATGTGGGCTACCCGCAAATTGACTTGTTGGTTTCTCAGCTGACCAAGAAGCATCTGCGTTACTGTTCTGGTACAAGGGATCCACAGGCCACAGCAGTGGACTCTCTGGCGACACCGTGGATTTACTGGTTGGTGTACTTGTTCCCTCCAGTTCCTCTAATTCCAAGAGTTCTCAAAGGACTTAAAGGGACAGGGTTCAGGCAATTCTGAGTGCCCCAGACTGGCCCCGCAGGGATTGGTATGTAGACATTCTAGCCTTATTACTCGTAGGACCCTGGCCTCTGCCAATTCAGGATGATAGTCTTACGCAAGAGCCGTTCGTCTATCCAGACTTACCACGGCTACGTTTGATGCAATGGATGTATATTGGGAGGATTTTTGCCAGGAAAGAGATTCCGGGCTAGGTTATCTCGACTATGCTCCAAGCCGGCCAGATGGTCGCATTAAAACATTACCATTGCATATGGAAGAAATGTGTCTCTTGGTTTGAGGGTCAACAGTATTCTACTGTGGATTTTCATCTGGGACATATCTTGCACTTACTGCAGGCTGTTGTGGATGTGGGCCTACGTTTAGGCTCCATAAAATTTCAAATCTCAGCCTTGTCTTTTTTTCCATGAAACAATTGGCTGTTTTCCCAATGGTCCAGATGTTCTTGACAGGTGTCCTTCATATTCGACCACCCTTTGTGCCTCCCACAGCGCCGTGAGTTCTCAAGTTGATTCTGGCCTTTCTCCAATCGGTTTGATTGAATCTTTCCACAAGGTGGACATGGAGTATTTGACATGGCAGGCTGTCATGTTGTTGGCCTTGGCCTCAGTGAGGCGTGTTTTGGGATTAGGGGCCTTATCCTGTAAGAGTCCTTCTCTCGTGTTTCATGAGGATAGAGCGGTGCCTAAAATTCGCTAGAAGTTCTTGCCTAAGGTGGTATTAGCATTTCATATCAATTGGCCGATGATGGTTCTGGTTGTCACTGACACGTCTATTACACCAATGTCCTTGGACGTGGTTCGGGCTTTGGAGATTTATGTCAAGAGGCCAGCTCGACTCAGAAAATCAGACTGCTTTTTGTTCTCTATGATGCTTCAAAGATTGGTTGTCCTGTTTCGAAGCAGTCTATTGCGTGTTGGATCAGGCTTACGATCCAACAGGCTCACTCTTCGGCGGCTTTGCTGCTGCCTAGGTCTGTTCAAGCCCACTCACACAGTCAGTGGGTTCTTCCTAGGTGGCTTCCCGGGGTGTCTCGTCTTTGTAGTTATGCTGGGCAGCTACTTGGTTGGGTTTGAACACGCTGTAAAGTTTTAAAGGTTTAACACCTTGGCTACTGAGGATCTTCAGTTTGGTCAATCAGTTTTGATGGGGTCTCAGCACTCTCCCACCCAGTTTGGGATTTTGCAACTTCTCCATGGTACTAAGACCATCCCAGTATCCCCTTGAACATTAGGATTTTAATACCTACCGGTAAATCCTTTTCTCATAGTCCATAGGGGATACTGGGTGCCCACCTCTGTGCTTTGATATTTTTCAGCAAGAGTTGTTCTTGTGTGTTGTAGTTTGGGTCTGCTTTTGCTGTCCCTATGTTCAAGTTGTGGTTAGTGTTGCTATCCTCTTGTTATGTAGTGTGCTGGTTCGTTCTCTCACCACTTCCTTGTCTCTTTCCGCCTTTCAAAGTATGTCCGTCTCCTCGGGCACAGTTTTCCTAGACTATGTCTACAGGAGGGGCATAGAGGGGAGGAGCCATCACACTCTGAAGAAGTTTTAAAGTGCAGGCTCCAATGGACCCCATCTATACCCCATGGTACTAAAACCATCCCAGTATCCCCTACGCACTACAAGAAAAGGATTTTCCAGTAGGTATTAAAATCCTATTATTTCAGAATAGCAGGGCCATCCTCAGTTTAAGGTATCACTGCGAAGACGCCGTTTCGCATAACAATAACCTTAGTAGGAACTACCCATTTGTATTGTACATTTTCTTGGGTGGAATAGACGCCTTTTGGCCAGTGTCACAGGAGAAATATGTGGAAATATCTGCAGATTATCCAGGCACTCAGCTGTGGATGAGGAAGGCAAAGCAGCCTGTAGAATGCATTCTTTAATATGAAAAAAAGTGGAACCTGAGCAGAGTGTCCCTCTGTGCTTGGATAGGGGCCTGTTTGGAATTTGGGAGTCTATGGATCCTATCAATAAGAAGGTCCGCGGCAGAAGCCTTCAGTGGAAGTTTCTGAAAAGAGGACCGTGGCATAATCATAAAGCTCAGCATTTGTAACAGAATCCGGAATGCCCATTTTTGTGATATTATTTCTCCTAGACCTGTCTTCTAAATCAACGACTTTATCACGAATAGAGACCGGGTCATCCTGAAGGGTGTCATGTGCTGAAATCAGATCTTTGTGAGATGCAGCAATCTCATTCATCTTATTCTGTACGATGTATAGAGCGTAGAGTAACAGGACCATCTACAGTGTCTTAAGATGTCTTCAGCCATT
Source organism: Pseudophryne corroboree (assembly GCF_028390025.1). Lineage (NCBI taxonomy): Eukaryota > Metazoa > Chordata > Amphibia > Anura > Myobatrachidae > Pseudophryne > Pseudophryne corroboree. The sequence continues at coordinate 713,773 of NW_026967531.1, read as the reverse complement.
ACAGCTGGGCTGTGCGTCTGACAAGAAGAAGCAGATGATGTAGTGGTCTCAGAAGAACCACCTGAATTTAAGGTACCAAAGGGATGGACAGGTGGGGCCGATTTGGTACCTTTTAACCTTTTTTGGAGGCATGATAAGCCGGCTACAAAGAGACTGACCTCTCAGAGATAGGAAAATACAAACGATCTATAAATAAAAGGAGCAGTAGTAAGCTGTCAGGATGACTTCGTTCAAAATGACATTCTTAGTGTGACGGGGGCATCCGTGCCAAAATTTCAAGTAAACATGATTTATTGCAACTCAAATAACACAGTAATGACCGAGAAATTCCATTAGAGGTCAGCGTGATCACAGACGTAAAGTACTCAGTCCAGAGAGACACAAATGGCAAAATATATTCAGTGGATAAATCCACAAAATAATGGCACTCATTCCGAGTTGATCGCTCGCTAGCTGCTTTTAGCAGCAGTGCACATGCTAGGCTGCCGCCCTCTGGGAGCGTATCTTAGCTTAGCAGAAGTGCGAACGAAAGGTTAGCAGTTCTGCTACTAAATATGTTCCTGCAGTTTCAGAGTGGCTCGAGACTTACTCCTTCCTTGCGATCACTGCAGTCTGTTTAGTTCCTGGTTTGACGTCACAAACGCCCTGCGTTCGGCCAGCCACTCATGCGTTTTTACCTGGCACGCCTGCATTTTTAGCGCACTCCCGGAAAACGGTCAGTTTACGCCCAGAAACATCCTTTTCCTGTCAATCACACAACGATCACTTGAGCGATGAAAAAACGTCGGTCGGCCTTGTGTAAAACTGCATAGTTTTGTGTGAAAGTACTTAGTGCTGCGTACCATGCGCAGAATTGCCGATTTTTCACCTAATCGCAGCGCTGCGAAAAACGGCAATGAGCGATAAACTCGGAATGAGGGCCAATATACTGTGAGTTGTAATCAGAGTGTAATGAGCTGTACTCAGACGATACTTGATACTGGGCTCTGCATGTAGACTGAGAGGAAGTAGATGATAGTGGTACCATATAAATAGAAGGTAGTGTCACCTCCAGGCAAATGCTTCAATTTAATGTAGTGACCCCGGTCCAGCCATCAGGACACTTATTTATATTAAGCCTTATTGAAGGCAGAAGGCAAAGCATGCGATGGCCGACACCAGGATATAAAATGGCAGCCACCTTACTTCCCAATATCACCGCCGGGCGCCAGTGACTGTGGGCAGCCCGTTCTGTCCCCAGTAGTAGCGGGAGCTGAGCACCCGTGTTATATGGAGAGCAAGTACTCCCGCCTTAGCCAAAAGCGCCTCCAAGTCAGGTGTCTGGAGCGTGCAGGAAAGACCAGGCGTGCACAGCCCCAGAATACAGCCCATGGCTTCATAGGCGTCACTAGGCTGCGGCAGTGAACAGTGCCTAGAGTGAGCAGAGCAAGCGGCTTTAGGGCAGTAGGAGTGGTGGACTTAATAGATTGGGTCTTGGTCCCAGCAGCGACTGAGAGTTATCAGGTACGTTAGATAAGAAGCCACTTACTGAGGAGAGCTCCAGAAAGCACGTCTGGATGGACTCAGGCCATGCCCCTCTTATTTATTGTTTTATATACTAACATGGGTGACAGGTGTGGAATATCACTGCAAAGGCAGATCTAATCTCTCTCATCAGACTGCTGTGTTCCCTGCACTCTCACTCAGATGTTCACTGCTGCCAGTAGCACACGTGTGAGAAGCAGAAGTATGGCGGCAGCTGTATAGATTCTGATGTGTAATTCTCTATATCATACTTACTGTACACACAGCATCCTTATTACTATTGAGGATTTAGAGGTAAGACACTGATGATGGGGGTGTAAAAATAGAATTTTAAGTACCTATCAGTAAATCCTTTTCTCTTAGTCTGTAAAGGATGCTGGGTTCCATTTAGTACCCTTGGGTATAGATGGGTCCTTTGGGAGCCACTGGCACTTTAAGAGTTTAATAGTGTAAGCTGACCCTTCCCTCTAGAAACTGTGCCAGAGGAGACGTACATACTTCGAGAGAAGGAAATACACAGATGGTGAGATTCACACCAGCTCACGCATAACAAAAAGGAAAGCCAAGCTAACCAACTTGGAACAGTTCAGCAACAGCTGAACCAACAATACTGAACCAAATAACAATGCCGGAATACGAAGCACAGGGCGGCCGCCCAGCATCCTCTACGGACTACGAGAAAAGGATTTACTGGTAGGTAATTAAAATCCTATTTTTTCTTACGTCCTAGAGGATCCTGGGGTCCATTTAGTACCATGAGGATGTAGCAAAGCTCCCAGTACAGGCGGGAGAGTGCTAAGGTTCCTGCAGAAATGCTTGACCAAACATGAGGTACTTAGAGGCCAAAGTATAGAACTTTTAAAACTTAACAAACGTGTTCGACCCTGACGAAGTAGCTGCTCGACAAAGCTGAATAGACCGAGACACTCCGGGCAGCTGCCCAGGAAGAACCCACTTTACGGGTAGAGTGGGCCTGAACAGATTTTGGAATTGGCAGTCCTGCCAAGGAATAAGCATGCAGGATAGTGAGCCTGATCCAGCGTGAATTGTCTGCTTAGAATCAGGACACCCAATCTTGTTAGGATCATAAAATACAAATAGTGCATACGACTTCCTGGGACGAGTAGTTCTCTTCACATATATTTTCAAAGCCCGCACGACATCCAAGGACTTTGAGGTAATTGAGGTGTCAGTAGCCACTGGCACCACAATAGGTTGGTTGAAAAGCCGACACAACCTTAGGGAGAAATTGCTGACGCGTTCTGAGCTCAGCTCTATCCTCATGGAAAATCAAGTAGGAGCTCTTGTGCGACAATGCGCCCAATTCTGACACACGTCTGGCAGAAGCCAAGGCCAACAACATGACCGTCTTCCAAGTAAGAAACTTTATGTCAACCTCCTGTAAAGGATCGAACCAATCCGATTGCAGGGACTGCAGCACCACATTTAGATACGAAGGTGCCATAGGAGGCACAAATGGTGGTTGGATGTGCAGAACTCCTTTCAAGAAAGTCTGAACCTCAGGGATAGCAGTCAATTGTTTCTGGAAGAAAATAGACAATGCCGAAATCTGGACCTTGATGGAGCCCAAGCGTAGGCCAAGATCCACACCCGACTTCAGAAAGAGGAGAAAATGTCCCTGTTGAAACTCCACCATAGGAAACTTCTTGGATTCACACCAAGACACATACTTTTTCCAAATCCGATGGTAATGCGTAGACGTTACCCCCTTCCTAGCTTGGATCAGAGTAGGAATATCCTTATTCGGAATGCCCTTTCGAGCTAAGATCTGGTGTTCAACTTCTATGCCGTCAAACGTAGCTGCTGTAAGTCTTGATAGGCAAACAGCCCCTGCAGTAGAAGGTCCTCTTGAAGAGGAAGAGGCCTCAGATCCTCCAGCAGTAATGCTAGAAGATCCGCGTACCAAGCACGCCTTGGCCAGTTCAGAGCAATGACGGTCGCTGGAACTCTTAATCTTTTTATAAGTTTGAGAATCCTTGGGATGAGTGGAAGTGGAGGGAACACATACACTGACTGACACCACTTTACTTTCTTCTGGCTTTGTTAGGGGGTGGTGGCCATGCTGCGGGAGTGAGCAGTCGCCTCGTGGTCTTGCGATCAGCACCCTCAGGAGCTCAGTGTCCTGTCAGCGGACTAGGGAACCATTAACTCTTCAGGAAGTTGGTTCCTATTCCCGACCCCCCCCCCCCTAAGTCCCACGAAGCAGGGAGGTTGTTGCCAGCAGCCTTCCTGAAACCTAACTAACTCTAGAAAATAAAAAACTAATAAAACTTCTAGGAGCTCCCCTAGCTGTGACTGGCTCCCCCGGGTACATTTTCTAAACTTAGTCTGGCAGGAGTGGCATAGAGGGAGGGGCCAGCCCACACTATTAAACTCTTAAAGTGGCAGTGGCTCTCAAAGGACCCGTCTATACCCCATGGTACTAAATGGACCCCAGCATCCTCTAGGACGTCAGAGAAAGTAGATTATAACCTAGCAGGTGATGATGATGATTACAGGGTATCATATGGTGTATTGCATGTAAAGTACCTTGTTCCACACCTACTCTGCTGTAGCAATATACCTTATATAAGGGTGAGTAACACTTGTACAGGCTTACCAGCGTATGAGCACACACATAAAGGAATGCTACCTTACCAATGCTTCCAGGAGTAACGTTAGGAGACATTTCACTGATCCATCAGCTCATATGACTGATATTATTGTTCATCTAGAATCTCCAATTCATACGATATGTTCCCCATCCATTGTTTTACATTGGTGCTGACATAGGACTTGGCGAGTGACTACATCTCCATTTATACTTCATGGTTAGTTACCAGTACAAGAGAGAGATATATCTAAGTCTTATTATAATATTACATTTGTTATTGTGAGTGTTCTCAGGAGGGTGGACACAATGATCGTCTGAGACACAATATTATAAAGCCTTCATTAAAAGTTATGTTTTATTATACACACACATTTACAATTAAGTGTCCCAGAGAGTCGTCTTCTCCTATTGTTTACAAGATTAATATTGTTACAGAAAATGTCACATTTCCATAATGTATTTTATTTCCAGCAGATGGACACACAAGCAGGAATATCTCAGAAGGACATCAAATGTTATCCCCGGATTGTGACATAAAAGATAATGACAGTAGACAGGATTCTCCAGGAGATAACCCCATTACCCCAATTATACATCCAGCTCTATCAGCTGATCCCTCTGATCCTGGGAAATGTTCTCCTGATCACTCTGATATTGGAGCATCTGTTACAGCTCTGAGAGTAGATACAGAGTTTCCCTGTTCTATAGATGCCAAATGTTTTACACAGAACACAAAGCCTATTAACCCACGCACAGGTAAGGCAGGTGAAAGGCCACTGATATGTTCAGAGTTTGGGAAATGTTTTGCACACAAATCAGATCTTGTTACACATCACAGAAGTCACACAGGTGAGAAGCCATTTTCTTGCTCTGAGTGTGGGAAAAGTTTTACCTGGAAATCCCACCTTGTTATACATCAGAGAAGTCACACAGGTGAGAAGCCTTTTCCATGTTCTGAGTGTGGAAAATGTTTTGCACACAAATCAGGTCTTGTTATACATCACAGAAGTCACACAGGTGAGGAGCCATATCCATGTTCTGAGTGTGGGAAATGTTTTACCTGCAAATCACAACTTGTTACACATCAGCGAAGTCACACAGGTGAGAAGCCATTTTCTTGCTCTGAGTGTGGTAAATGTTGTGTAAGTAAATCACATCTTGTTATACATAACAGAAGTCACACAGGTGAGAAACCATTTTCTTGTTCTGAGTGTGGGAAATGTTTTACACGGAAATCACATCTTGTTACACATCAGCAAAGTCACGCAGGTGAGAAGGCATTTCCATGTTCTGAGTGTGGGAATTGTTTTGCAAACAAATCAGATCTTGTTAGACATAACAGAAGTCACACAGGTGAGAAGCTGTTTTCCTGCTCTGAGTGTGGGAAATGTTTTGTAAGTAAATCACATCTTGTTATACATCAGAGAAGTCACACAGGTGAGAAGCCATTTTCTTGCTCTGAGTGTGGGAAATGTTTTACACAAAAATTAAATCTTGTGAGACATAACAAAAGTCACACAGGTGAGAAGCCATTTCCATGCTCTGAGTGTGGGAAATGTTTTGCTCACAAATTACATCTTGTTAGACATCAGAGAACTCACACAGGTGAGAAACCATTTTCTTGCTCTGAGTGTAGAAAATGTTTTACACGGAAATCACAACTTGTTACACATCAGCAAAGTCACACAGGTGAGAGTCCATTTCCAAACTCTGAGAAATAAATAAGCTCTTGTTGCACACAATAGACATCACTCAGGTGAGGAACCATTTTAATCTTCTGGAGTATACTTATCATTGCCATGCGTTGTTCTTCAAGGTTCTTATCCTATCTCCTATGCTTTTTGCAATATACATGTTACCACTGGGTGAAATAATCAGATGTCATGCCCTCATCTACCACTGCTCTGCAGATGACCTGTGTTTTGCTCCAGGTACTGAGAACCCAGTACCAATCCTAAATGGTTGTCTAGCTGAGCTCCAGGTGTGGGTGATGCCAGTTGGCTGTGACACAGTCTTGGTGAAACAGGTCCATATGGTAGAAGCTCACCGACAAAGGGCAGGGCTACAGCTCAGCTTTGTTACCAACCAGACATACGCTTGTGGGTACAGAGTTACAAAATGCTGATCATGTACGAAATCTTGGTGTCCTGGATGGTGGAGTGACACTTAGACATCACGTATCAGCCACAATCAGATCCTCATCTGAGGAACATAGCCAAACTCCAGCACTTATTTCCCTCAGAATATCTTCCTACAGTCATACATGCACTTGTATCATCACACATAGACTACTGCAATGTCCTCTACCTGGGTCACCCAGCAAAATAATTGCACCGCTTGTAGCTTGTACAGAATGCAGCAACCAGGCTATTACCTAACCAGCCCGTTCCTGCCACATAACACCCAATCTCTGCTCCCTTCACCGGCTGCCTGTAAGATGGTGACTCTATTACATAATCTTACTGACTCTCCCAGCCCTACATGACCAGGGTCCATGGTAACAGAAGCAGCTTCTGCCTCCTTACTGCCCTGCTTGCTTACTTCCATCTGGAGACAAAGGACTGTTACCAGCAGTACCAAGAATCCCCAAGCAGTTCTGAGATGTCAGAGGGGCAGAGAGGGTGGTGGCAGTAGTGCTGTAGCGGGGGCTGTCTGTGAGTAATATTGTCCCCAAGCAGCGCTAAGGTGTCAGAGGGGAAGGCAGGGCAGTGGCAGTAGTGGGGGAGGATAAGGAGGGTGGCAGTAGTGACAGAGGACAAGGTGGGTGGCAGTTGTGGGGTGAGATGTGGCAGTAGTGGGGGGGGGAGACAGGGTGGATGGCTGCAGTGCAGTACCAGGGGCTGCTGGAGACAGTAAAGAGGTGTATGGGTCCCACACCGAATCAGTTGATAATTAGACTTAATGATGATTATTCTTCCTTATTTCTAATTAATCCCTTGTATGTGTTACTATTATTTGCTGTGTCAGCCTTTATGTGTGTTCTGTGTAATAATCCTGAAAGTAGTGCTGCTACCGATCTCGTATCATTTGTAGTAACTTTGAAAATATGAGATATGAGGTGCACTCTGGAAGCTTACAGGGGGTTAATCAGAGATGATCGCAGATGTGACATCATGCAGCCCCTGGAAAATGGTCCTGGCCCGCCCACGTTCACCCTTCAGGGATGCGGCCACAATGTGTGTGTCTGTGCGGCCACTGCGCACGTGCATTTTGTCACCACCAGTAAACTGCTGCGGGCCGCTATTGCGGTTGGGCCTGAATGACCCCCATAGGGTTTTGGCTCTCCTGATATCTATATCTATCTGTTATACTTACCTGCAATGCTATAATGTAACTTGAATTGTTTCTGTGCTTTAAGGATATTTTATCCATGTTGTGCAGAGTAAAGTATTTTTTAAATTTAAAATATAGAGAAAAATCTGTGTATTAAAGATATGAAATAAAGTTGTTTAAAAACAAAAGATTTCCGTTGAGTCTTTTTATGTGTCTGTGTATTATCTTATTTCCAGATAATTGTCGCTATGGTGACAGAAACAATTTCCTGTTAATGTGTCACTTGTAGTGTTACTTTTGTGTCCAGTGGGTGGGCTCGGAAATGTTATCCATTTCCTCACAACCCCAGTTGCTGGAGAAAATGAAGGAGGAGCTGTTGGCGGGTCACGTTCCGCTTGAGTTGACAATTTTCTTACCAGCAGGTCTTTCCACCTCTGCAGACTTGTGTCCGGAAAGAGAGATACAACGTAGGCTTTAAACCTAGGATCGAGCACGGTGGCCTAAATGTAGTGCTCTGATTTCAACAGATTGACCACCCTTGAATCCTGGCAAAGCGAATGAAGGGCTCCATCCACAAGTATTTCCAGGGAAGACGTTAAGTCTGAGGGACTATGCACAGGCCCAAATGATAATTGTTTTATGATCCTTATATGTATGAACCAACCGATAGAGGGAATAATCCAAAAGTGTTAATATCAAAGATTAGCTAATCTGGTTGGAGGTGTGCCATTAAGCAAATTGCAATGACTGGTTAGGGGGTTTAGAAAAAAACGCTAGTGGGCTTATATCTAAAGAAGCCTTAATGTGTGGCGCACTCTTTTTTCTTTATGTTTCATGAATTAAAACATAACTTATTTTTATTTAAGATAGATTTTTCAATATGCATGACATAAGGCAATGAATTGTCAGCCTGGAAACAGTTTTACAGCTGCGCCCTGCAGAGCGTTACTACTGCATACAACCTAATTGCTCCCTGCAGAACATCACTACTGCATACAACCTAAGTGCTCCCTGCAGAGCGTCACTACTGCATACAACCTAAGTGCTCCCTGCAGAGCATTATTACTGCATACAACCTAAGTGCTCCCTACAGAACATCACTACTGCATACAACCTAAGTCCTCCCTGCAGAGCGTTACTACTGCATACAACCTAAGTGCTCCCTGCAGAGCGTTACTACTGCATACAACCTAAGTGGCCTTTTCTGGTAACCACTATGTCTTACAATGACCACTTTGTTACTACCCATAGCGTATCACACGTTAAGACAGTGTTACTACCTATAACTTATAACAGTGGGATCGTTCTCAAAGGCACAAAGAAACATATATGTTCAATTCAGCACATATGTAATAATATTGGTATTGAGAGGGAATGTTTTCCTATAACCAACCACCTAACACCAAAAGCAGATCCACCACTTTCTCTCTCTGGGTATTTTCTGAGCTCTCATCAATCATTCAGGAAATGGTTGCATATAAATACTTATAACCTACTATCCTACCTCACTGCTCATGCCCAATACCGTCTGATCCTGGAAGCCAAACAGCTGAGAGCCAGGTCAGTAGCCGGTGGGGGACCACCAGGGAATACCTGGTGCAGTAGGTTCAGAACTAGGAAAAACTCCTGTCTAACATTGACAGCAGATTCACACTTTATCTATTATTCCAACTTTACTATCAGAGGCATCCCATAGAAAATCCATAAGGGTTGAGATATTGGAATATTTACATCAGCTCGTTACAGTATGAGAATGCTGATTTATATACAGGAATGAAAAACTATACCTTAAACACACTTTAAATACACTTTAACATGGAGCCGCTGCGGCCGCTACACTTAATCCTCAGCCTACGTACTTTTCACACCGTTAGTGTACAGAGTCCCGTACCGAGTACGGACTTTGTGTACAAACGTCGCACTGGCTGTACAAAGTACACACAGTGCATACACACCCAATGATACACAGTGAACCCTTAACAGTTATGCAATGTTATACTATTACACTTTAAACCTTAGCAGGGAAAGGAAGACACAACACCAGATTGCAATTAAACTACTGGGTACCGACACCACAGCATATTATTACGGAAAGGGGGTTACAATAACACAGCAATACAATACAAAAGAATAATGGCTACAGTCAATGATACATACTTGATTTGATTTCGCTGCGCTACCCAGTCTGGTCCTCAGTCATCTGGGTAGATAACTTTAAGAGTCTTGTGTGACCAGGCCTGCAGCAGGCATCTTTTATACAATCTTCCAAAACTTAACACAATGGACACTGTAATCTCTTTGTCCATTGGACACAGGGATGGTCATTTACAGTACAGGAGAGGTCATAGGTCGGTTTGAATAGGTGGGCGATGTCTGTTCAAGATGCACTTGTGGGTGGTCTCCTCTGGCTTCCCGCCGCATACATAATGTACAGTAAATACAGTTTATTTCTATATTCTGCTCCTGCACATAACTATTGGCAGGAACATGCGATCTTCAAACCAACACCGGAATATTACCCTTAGAATACCCTACAGCTGGATACCAAACACCACCTTATAACCTTGTTCTGTCCCCTCCTATCCTGTAAAGGTGAATCCCTTTGTTCTGTTACCATTTAAACTGCTGCAACTTACTAATGTGGTGCAGGGAGACTATGTGTACATTGTGCACTATTTGGACTAAATATGTAATGTGTTTTGATAGCTTTCCATGTGTTCACAAACTCTACTGTAAATACTCATACCACGCGCTAATGTGCAGGACCGCGGGAGCGACCATATGCAAATTGCAGATATGCGCATGCACGGCAGAACAAGTACATGCGCTGAGGCCATCTGTGTGTAGTTTGTACGTGATGTGTGTACTGCAATATTTTTCAGCTTTGACAGTCCACCCTTTGTCAGTCACTAATAACTGCCACTATCTAATCAATAAACAGAAAAATATCTACACAAAATATCCACACAATATCTACAGAAGTGTGGATGGTCGGGGGAGAGTTGTAGGTGGGAAATATATGACCTAGAGGGATAGTAAAAAGCATGTATGTATGAATCCATGTCTGGGGGCATGTATCATTGTGCTGTATATGTAATAAGCTTCGAGGTATTGCAAAGTACACATTAAATCCTTCTCATCCCATATTAAGGGTCTGTAAATGGGCCATTAAACACTACCGAGCTCTTTTTGGCTTCTGGTTCCAACAAATTGGGTGCACATTTAGTTGATGATACATGGAGGGGGAAACATAAGTGAGTGCTAGTATATGTGGATATCACCTGTCGACTATGTGTGACATTAACTGGAGGTTGCAGAGATGAAGATAAGACACATATATGAAATACATTCACATAAACATTTTGGGTAGTGCTGATGTCTTTTTCCGGATGTATGTATCTGGGCAGAGGGGGAAACAAAAGAAAAACGGGTGAAAGAAACAAGCCATGAAATTAATTTGCAATCCTTATCATATCACTGTCTCTATGGATGGGTCATAAATTAAATCTGCTGCTATAACAGCTCCTTAGACTCATCAGAGTTGTGCCATGCTTGCGCCGCATTAGAATTCGAACACACCTAAATATCGAACCAATTATTATGACGACTCCCAGGATACAAAGGAGAATCTTTCCTACTCTCATAATAACATTCTGAGCCCACTCTCCTAAACCTGAGAACCATTTGCGTGGGTTCAACCATGAGACCCAGCCGGTCAGTTCATTACTCACAGTCGCTAAGGTAAGGTTGTGCTTTCTCCTGAACTCCCACTTCAACTGCAAGATATCGTCCATCTTTCGATCTATAATCTCCGTGGGGTCGTCAGAGCTGTTCGTAATATATATACAGCACTTCACACCATATTGAGTTGCCAGAGTAACACAGTACCCACCTGACACGGCTGTGATATAATTAAGGACCATTCTGTGCTGAATCAGTTCCTTCTTGTAAGCTTGCAACTCCCTTCCCATATACCTGAAGGTGTCGTCATACATCTCAGTGATATTATCTATCAAGTTCGCTAGCGCATGGCTATACCTATAATTTTTAATTCCTCTGGCAGTGATGTCTAATGCAAGAAGGAATTGAATCCCAGTGGATTCGTGGATCAAATCAGAGGCTGCGTGGTCTGTCCTATCTATGAGGTGTCTCTTGATGATGTGTTCATAGTGAGTATGAGTATAAGGAGCCTGAGCACTGTGGTAAACGTCTTTTATCTTATTATGGGTTATGGTAATGACCTCTGGCAGTACTCTCCCAATATAACACAATCCCTCTGAGCTCGGGGCAAGCCACTTGTACGCCTTCCTCCCACATATGAAATAGGCATCATCTGGGAGAACATAGGGGACAAAATATAACATCACCATATTACAAATTTTCCAATTAAAGAAACCAATCCCTAGTTCTCCCATCTGCTCAGTACAAGTATTGGGCTGGATGATATGAGCACAATACCCTGGCGATACTTTTCCAACCCACATGGTCTTGCTTCCATGAGTATACCTATACCGAAAATACTTCCCACTGTTGGCTATTTGGCGTACAAGTTCAGAGTCTATGGGTATCCTATCAGCTCTGTTTGAAAAGGTCATTGTCTGGTTATTCCACATCACTTCCCAATTTCCCAGTTTTCAGTAATTCAGTAATTGGAAATATTAAAATATAATAAGGATCTGTCTACATGATACTGGTGGAGCTTCAAACTAGGGGGCCTAGAGATATTGAATTTCTTGTCCACCGGTCTCCCACTCCGTAATTCGAGTACCTCATCTATTGCTAAAGGGTACGGTACTAATCCTGACTTGCTCTGACCTTGAGGTACCTGTGAGCACACCCAGCATTGTGTCTGGTTTAAGACCTTACCCACTAGTGAGTGGTAATCACTCAACGGATGACGGTCCATGTCGATATTAAGGTTGCACTGACATCTCTGGATGCACCCATCCTCAACTATATTCTCACAATTCCTACAAATACAATATTCATCAGACAATAACCCCTCACAGTGCCACCGAGCTCCCTGACTACCAGAGCGCTTACTGATGCCAGCCTGTACTAGTGATGCGCTGATCCTGAGATCCTACAAATTCATACTTGCCATCAGAACCCATTCCTGATCCCGACTCGACCTCTCTGGGACCCTCACCAAAACAAACTGTCCTTATCAAAACCAGAATTACTAACAGAACCCGAAAAGTAGTCTCTTGTGATCGATCCATTTCGTTAGGGGAAAGGAGGAAAATAAGAAGGAGAATAGAAAGGAAAAATGCAGGGGGAGGTGAAAAAAGAAAGTGGTATGACAACCGTTCTAGGTCTTGTTACTCTTTGTGCTCAGATGCCATTCAACAGTCCTGCCTCTCAACTTTCCCGGAACAGACACTCCAGTGATACGAGATTCTCTACACTCTGCTCTTTGTCACGAGTTCTCTCTGGGTCAGCGACCTTCTTGCAGTGGGACGAGTGGACCCAAGTCTCTCTTTCGGGGACCTTCAATGCTGTTGTGCTGGTTAACAAGACTTGGTATGGTCCTTCCCACCTGTCTATGAGGCAACCTGAGCATAAGAAATTTCAAATCATCACATAATCCCCTGGCTCAATGTCATGACAATTACTGTTCGGTAGGTCAGGAATCACCAGCTTTAAATTTCTTTGTTGATTTCTTAGCTGCTGGCTCATCCCAACAAAATATTTCACAGTCACTTCATTATTACATTTCAAATCATCCTGGGGGTCTATCATTACATGAGGTTGTCGACCAAAAAGAATTTCAAAGGGTGATAGGTTAAGGGGAGACCTGGGATTGGTTCTGATGCTGTACAACACTAGTGGCAAAGCTTCTGGCCACGACAATCCAGTTTCAGCCATTAATTTGCTCAGCTTGTTCTTAATAGTGCTGTTCATTCTCTCCACCTTTGCACTCGCCTGTGGACGGTACGGAGTATGCAGCTTGCTATTAATTCCCATCAGTTTGCACATGACCCGAAAGACTTCACCTGGATACCATATCTACACACAAATTCCTGCACAATTTTCTTTGCAGTGAACGTAGCAGTATTTGTGGCAGCACGGAACGCTTCTACCCAGTTGGAAAATACATCAATACAAACTAACACATATTTTAAATTGCTACAGGGTGGTAACTGTATGAAATCGATTTGTATTACCTGAAAAGGTCTGTCTGTCGGAGGGATATGGGATGGCTCTGTTGGTATTGTCTTTCCAATATTCTTCCTCAAGCAGATAAGACATGTCATTGCTTTCTTACCTGCATGAGAAGAGAATCCTGGCGTACACCAGTAGGCTCTCACCAGCTTACACATACCCTATTTGCCCAGATGAGTCAGACCGTGTGCCGCATCAGCTAAGCTTGGAAGATATGCTCTGGGGGCCTCGGGCTTACCTTGTCCACCTGCTCACAGTCCTGAGGATTCCTAGCCATACCCCTTTGACCTCCAGACTGCCTTTTCCTGTAAAGAACACAAATCTTGCATTTCAATTAATTGTTGTGTGTTGATCGTGTTAAATGTCATCAGTGATGTGATGTTCATTTGTATAGGGGTGCTGGCTGCTGATTTAGCAGCTTAGTTTGCCCGGCTGTTACCAAGTGAAATTGGGTCTTGGTTGTATGTGCTTTGCACTTGATAACAGCCACTCTGTCTGGTTGTTGTATCGCTGTTAGAAGCCTTTTTATGTGGGACGCATGCGCTACAGGTGTGCACGCTGCCGTCATGGAATTTCTGAGGCACCATAGGGCCCCCGAAATCATGCACTACTCCAAAGGCATACCTAGAATCCGTGTATATATTAGCTGACTTACCCTTGGCCAATTCACACGCTCTGGTTAGGGCACAGCTCAACAACTTGTGCTGAGTGCGTTGGGCCCAGGTGTTCAGCTTCTATGATACCTCTGTCATCTACGACTGCGTATCCAGTACACAAGTCTCCCGATTCTGTCTGTCTGTGGCAGATACCGTCAGTGTAGAAGGTAAAGTCTACTCCTTCCAGTGGGTTGTCACTGATGTCAGGTCTCGCTGTAAAAGTCTGATTCAGGTTTCCATACAATCATGCGTATCAGTATCTGCACTAAATCCTCCTTCACCATTATTCTCCTCCACCCTCTGTGCCTGTCCAGGCACACTTGGCAAGTAAGTTACAGGATTTAGTGCGCTGCATCTCTTAATGGTAATGTTTACCGGGGCCATCAGTGATAATTCCCACTTTGTAAACTGAGCAGATGAGACATGTCTGGTTTGGGCAGAGTTCAGTAAGGCTGATACTGCATGAGGTGTATGGATGGTCAGGTCATGTCCTAACACTACGTCCTTACTTTTACTTACTAGCAAAGCTATCGCTGCAACACTTCACAAGCAAGTGGGGAGAGACCGCGCTACAGTGTCCAACTGTGCACTGTAGTAAGCTACCGGCCTGCTGGCATCACCATGTCTCTGGGTTAAAACTCCTGCCGCGCACCCTGCACTTTCTGTACCGTATAATTCAAAGGGCTTCCCATAATCTGGCATACCTAATGCAGGTGCCTGTCATAGGCACTGTTTGAGTCTCTCAAATGCCAGTTCGGACTCATCTGTGTGCGAGACCCGTTCTGGTTTGTTGGAAGAGACCATCTCTTGCAAAGGTAAAGCCAGTATAGAGAACCCTGGAATCCAGTTACGACAATACCCACACATTCCAAGGAAAGTGCAGATCTGTTGCTGGGTTTGTGGCAGAGTCATGTCGCGAATTGCCTGTATTCTATCAGCGGTGAGGTGTCTAAGTCCTTGAGTCAAGCAATGTCCCAAATATTTGATCCTGGTCCGGCACAACTGCAACTTATCCTTTGAAACCTTGTGTCCTGTTTGGGAAAGATGAAACAGAAGCTGTTTCGTGTCTTTCAAGGACGATTCGAGTGAGTCAGAACATAACAATAAGTCTTCGACATACTGAATTAGCACTGATCCACTCTCAGGTTGAAAGGATTGTAAACAGTCATGCAAGGCCTGAGAGAAAATACTCGGGCTGTCAATAAAACCTTTGGGGAGACGAGTCCAGGTGTACTTTATTCCCCTGTATGTAAAAGCAAAAAGGTACTGGCTGTCAGGGTGAAGAGGGACAGTAAAGAAAGCAGAACAGAGGTCCATGACAGTGAAAAATTTTGCAGTAGAGGGAATTTGCATAAGGAGGACAGCTGGATTGGGCACTACGGGGAATTGGCTCTCAACTATCTTGTTTATCCCCCTTAGATCCTGCACTAGCCTATAATCCCTCCCCCCACTCTTTTTCACAGGGAAGATGGGATTGGCGGTGCTGGACGTCCTGACTAGGATGCCCTGCTGTAGCAGCCGCTCTATGACAGGGTACACTCCAAATTCTACCTCTGGCTTCAGAGGATACTGGGGAATTTTTAGAGCTATCCTACCATCTTTTACTTGTACTACTACTGGAGCTACATTCGCCATCAATCCAGTGTCCTGTCCATCTCTGGTCTAAAGGGAACCTGGTATTTGCGAGATCATTTCCTCTACCTTTGATGGACACTCGTCTATAACAGTAGAATATGACATTAGCCTTTGAGGGGTGTATATTATATCTTGTACTTGATGAGCGTGGTTCCCAGGTATATCCAAGAAGACACCCTCAGGAGTATATGACACACCGCATTTTACACAATAAATCTCTGCCGAGTAGATTAGTCGGAGCTGATGCAGCCAGCAGAAAAGAATGTTTGGTTTGCAAAGGCCCTATCGTAATCTCTGCATGTCTACTCAAAGGGTATTGTTGCACAGTTCCTGTTACTCCCATTGCCAAAATAGTTTTACCCGTGGTTTTTATACCTACCATCGAATTTAACACTGACCTCGCCACCCCTGTATCTACAAGAAAAGGTAATGTTACACCAGCTACATCAACCGTTACCTCAGGTTCACTACCAAGGCTAGCAATCAACTTCACTGGCTGTAGACTACAGGTGTGGCCCAACCCCTATTGTGCGTTGAGACCCTCTTGCAGCGTATTGGCAGCTACAATATGTGAGGAGGGCAGCTGTGAGTTTTCGGAGGCCTGCCAGTCTCTCCTTCGTGGGTACCTGCTTGTTTTCCCTGCATGTGGCTCGTAATTTCTCCTAAGTGGTCCCTGATCCCAATTATGTGACTGTAGTGTGGTTCATATCCTGGTCTAGAGGGTCGGTATACATTAGTGTACCTTTATTCTTACATTTCCTCGAGTAATGTCCTACCTGGTGACAAGCATAGCATGTTACTATACGTGACTAACCATCAGGGATTCAGCTGATATGGCTTTTTGGTAAGTGCGTCTATACTCACTGTCATCAGCTTTTCCCCCTGAGACTCCCTGTGCTTACTGATGTTCCAGTCGTGTGTGATAGCAGACTCTCTCAATGCAGGCACCAAGATACCTCTCCAGTTCGGTAGAGAGGTTTGTACCCTTGCTCTTAATGCCTCTATTAACCCGTCCATTAATACAGTAACAGCTACCTCCCTGTGATGTACATTGTCCTTAATGTCCTCGATCCCAGTGTATCTAGCTATTTCCTGCAGTGCTCGATGGAAGTATTCCGCTGCCGTTTCACTTTCCTTTGGTCTTATGGAAAAGATTTTATTCCATTTGACAACAGTAGGGAAATATACTCCTAATTGCAGATTGATTTGCCGTACATTCTCCTGATTGTATTCATCAGTGAGAGGTACTTCTGCGTCTAACTTACAATCGGTTATGAATTTTGCGGAGTCAATATTTGAGGGTAAACACACCCGTAGCACTGTCCGCCAATCTTTGTTTGTGGGTTCGTTGGCATTACCTGACTATTTAATGAACCTCTGACATGCGACTAGATCTTTTCTGGGATCGGGAAATTCAGACATAATTGACCTGAACTCTGCCCGGGAACAAGGACAATGCATGGCAATGTTCCTGATGGGAGTGACTCCCTGAGCGTCAGTTCTCCTGTTGGGGACTGCAATCACCCTGACAGGACTTAATTCAATTACATCATTCTGGCTTGACTCTATAATGCGGTGAGCTATTGTCTCTGCATAATGTATGGTACCGTACTTACCTGTGGACACGACCTCACTTATCCCTCCGCTAGGGGGCCTGGCTACTGCTCTTGTTTGTTGGGCCATGCCCACCTGAGTGTCCTGTGTGGTGGCTGCTAGAAAGAGTACCGATATTGTGCTGGGCTCATCTTCCTGCTCACAATCCTGGGGAAAATTTAAAATGGGATACAACTGGCAAGGGCTAGCGTTAGTACATTTATCAATTACTCTCCTATCCTGTACCAATGTACCATTGTCTGTAGCCACTTTCTCCCCAACAATATATGGTGGTGGTGGTGCGGTCGCCATTTCTTTCCCGCTAGGTTTGGAACCTGCTGCGCGAGCTAATTCCCTTTGCACATACCCCTCCTATTGCCATAAATTTAAACAATCAGTATGTCTAATCGTTTGTTTCTTGGATTTTATCAGACATATCCTTATCCTTAAGTTCTGTAATACCTCTGGTTCAAAGCTGCCCACCCTAGGGAATGGTACCCTATCTTTGTCAGTCATACGTACCCATTCAGACAAAAAGTCTTCCGTGTGTGATCAATATTTACCACACATAACAAACCTTGCTGACCTCTTGGGCCTCGGCTCTTCAACCTGAACCCTGGCTACAAAACGTTCACCACTTGTGCAATTGGATCCCATCGCTGACTTTTTCCCTTTTTTTATGCAATCCCCAATGCACAATACGAATAGATGGTGAAAGTTCTTAGAGCGCTTTAACCCACTCCTTCTCCGCTGAGTACCATGACTCACTCCAATAGTGACTGTCACAACTGAGGGCCTGAGCTGACGGGAGGCAGCCTCAGTTGTAGGGGCTGAGATGTAGTGAAACCTGGGAGGTTGTATCAGACCCCTGGACATGTAAGTTACACGTAGGAAGATTGCCCGAAGGCGTGACCACGACAACCAAAGTAAAAGTCAATGGGGTATATGCAATTAGCGGCGAATCGCGGCAAATTTTCGCCTGTTTTTTTAATTCGACACAATTCGACCGTCCAATTTCGGAAAGTGGTTGGCGAAGTACACCATATTCAATAAAAAACGGATTCGACAGTCCCGCGGGCGAAAAACGGCCGATTAGGTGGATTTTGCCGCGATTTGAAAAAAACAGCGAAAAACTGGAAAAACCCGGAAAAAAATGGCGTGGGGTACCCCCTACAAACCATAACCAGCCTCGGGTTCTTCGAGCTGGTCCTGGTTCTAAAAATGCAGGGAAAAATTTGACAGGGGATCCCCCGTATTTTTAAAACCAGCACCGGGCTCTGCGCCTGGTGCTGGTGCAAAAATAAGGGGGACAAAAAGAGTAGGGGTTCCCCCGTATTTTTTACACCAGCATCGGGCTCCACTAGCTGGACAGATAATGCCACAGCCGGGGGTCACTTTTATACAGTGCCCTGCGGCCGTGGCATTAAATATCCAACTAGTCACCCCTGGCCGGGGTACCCTGGGGGAGTGGGGACCCCTTCAATCAAGGGGTCCCACCCAGCCACCAAAGGGCCAGGGGTGAAGCCCGAGGCTGCCCCCCCCCATCCAAGGGCTGCGGATGGGAGGCTGAGAGCCTTGAGAAAAATGTCAGAATATTGTTTTTTCCAGTAGTACTACAAGTCCCAGCAAACCTCCCCCGCAAGCTGGTACTTGGAGAACCACAAGTACTAGCATGCGGGAGAAAAACGGGCCCGCTGGTACCTGTAGTACTACTGGAAAAAAAAACCCAAATAAAAACAGGACACACACCGTGACAAGTACAACACACACATACTTACCTATGTTGACACGCCGACTGCCACAGTCTCCGACGATCCGAGGGTACCTGTGAAAAAATTATACTCACCTGATTCAGTGTCCAGAGATAAATCCACGTCCAGAGTATAATCCACGTACTTGGCAAAATAAAAAAACACAAAATCCCGACCAACGGACTGAAAGGGGTCCCATGTTGACACATGAGACCCCTTTCCCCGAATGTGCTGGGACCCCACGTGACTCCTGTCACTGAGGTCCCTTCAGCCAATCAGGAAGCGCTACTACGTGGCACTCACCTGATTGGCTGTGCGCTGTCTGTGCTGTGACAGCGCATCACACAGCTCTCTCCATTATATTCAATGGTGGGAACTTTGCCATCAGCGGGGGGTTACCCGCGGTCAGCGGCTGACCGCGGGTGACCTCACCGCTAGCCGCAAAGTTCCCACCATTGAATATAATGGAGGGAGCTGTGCGATGCGCTGTCTGCTCAGACGTGCAAAGTGCCAATCAGCAGAGTGCAAGGACGTTGCACTCGCTGATTGGCTGAAGAGACCTTTCAGTGACAGCTGTCATGGAGAGGTCTCTGCATTCGGGGAAAGGGGTCTCATGTGTCAACATGGGACCCCTTTCAGTCCGTTGGTCGGGTTTTTGCGGGTTTTTTTTTGCCAAGTACCTGGATTATACTCTGGACGTGGATTTCTCTGGACGCTGGCAGGTGAGTATAATTTTTTCAAATGAATCGGAAAAATTGATGAAACGGAAGAAAAGGGTAAAATGCAATTTGTCTAAAAAGGAATACGAGGCAGTAAGATCACTAAAGGATGATAAGAAGGTTGTTACTAAGCCAGCTGATATGGGTGGAGGGGTTGTCCTTATGGACAAATCAGATTATATAGAGGAAATCATGAAACAACTAAATAAAGGCAATACATATAAGAAATTAAGATTTGATCCAATCCAGAGGATCAGTGAGGCATTATTAACATTAACATCTAATGCATTAAAAGATGGAGTAATTAATGAGAAAGAACATGATTTCCTTAATATAAAAGAACCTTCTATACCAACAATTTATGTTCTACCGAAAATCCATAAGGACCCCCTCCACCCACTTGGTCTCCCAATAATATCAGGGACCAATAGTCTAACATCAAATTTGTCAGCACTAATTGACTTTTATTGCAGCCTATCGTCACAAAAACAAAGGTGTTTCTGAAAGACATGGGCGATGTATTGAGAAAACTTACCAACTTGCAATACACTAGCTCCACCATTTTATGCAGTGCAGATGTATGCACCCTGTATACTGTTATTAAGACTACAGTTGAAAAGGAGAGACAAGACAAAAAAACCCTTGTTTGGGAGCACTCTTTTGTATTAAATTAAATAATGTAGGTAAAGTAAATGATAAATGAGATAAAACTTAACCTTTAATTGTTTCTCAAATAAAAGGAAGAAAAAAGGGGGAATAATAAGACAATTAAAGGACTCGTGTCTGGTGTTTCAGCAAAAAGAAACTTGTTTGACCTTTTTAGCAAATGAGGTACAAGTTGCTAGGAGAAGGTGAAGATATTAGAAGTAATAAATTGGATGGATGTAAGTGTGTTCTAATAGGATGAATGTATCCAGGACAGTCACTATGCATGCCTCAAAACAAAGGTATCCAAATGGAGAGTGATATGGTAGCAAGGTTGAGTGAGTGAAACACATGCATGTTGGAATCACATAAATTCACTTGTGTGTTTAATTCACAGTTAGGTATCTGTATATAATAATAGAACCTTGGAGGCATGGGCGGGTGTGAGGACTGAGTACTACAGATTATCACTGAAATTAGAAAACTGTTGTGAAACAGAAGATATAGTGATTTGTTTACATTGCGATATCTGTGACAGAGGTAAATGTGGTGGTATATAGTGGTCTGATGACCGTTACCACTATCTTAGGGTAGACTGACACCTCTTTACAGACTAGTGGTAAATATAGACATAATTATAGACCCTGATGGTCTAGTGAAATTACCTAGTATAAGTCGTTTGCAAGAAGGGAACACACGGTAAGCGCTAGAGACAATGCACTGTATGATCAGTGTTGAGCAGGGGAAAGATTCCCTGGTGGTCTAGTGTTGATTACCCTGGCCGCACGATCTGCGGCTGATGTTTGCTGTAGAACTTACCTGTTCAAAGTCCTGCTGGTCCCGCTGTTAGTGACGAGCGCGGCCGCCCGCTTCCGGGTTGGGCGTCGCCATGATGACGTCACTGTTGACGATTCTCTCGACGTACGTTTCACCTTTTGGCTTGGTCACGAGAGCCCCATTTTAATTCTCCAAAACTGACTATACCTCTATGTCTGTTTCTGGAAAAACACTCCCGGACCACCTATGGTTGATTTGTACTCAGTACGGACAATAGAATCATCTTCCTATCTTCTTTCATTTCTTTCTTACCTCAGGCCCACGGCCATACTACCCTGAATGCGCCCGATCCTGTCCGATCTCGGAAGCTAAGCAGGTATGGCCTGGTCAGTATCAGGATGGGAAACCCCCTGAGAATACCAGGTGCAGTGGGCCCCCTTTTCTCTCTATCTCTCATACAAGATCAAATTCAGCTCACTCAACCTTGCTACCATATAACTCTCCATTTGGATACCTTTGTTTTGAGGCATGCATAGTGACTGTCCTGGATACATTCATCCTATTAGAACACACTTACATCCATCCAATTTATTACTTCTAATATCTTCACCTTCTCCTAGCAACTTGTACCTCATTTGCTAAAAAGGTCAAACAAGTTTCTTTTTGCTGAAACACCAGACACGAGTCCTTTAATTGTCTTATTATTCCCCCTTTTTTCTTCCTTTTATTTGAGAAACAATTAAAGGTTAAGTTTTATCTCATTTATCATTTACTTTACCTACATTATTTAATTTAATACAAAAGAGTGCTCCCAAACAAGGTTTTTTTGTCTTGTCTCTCCTTTTCAACTGTAGTCTAATCTACAAAATTCCTGGGAGCACCGCCAATCATTAGCAGTTCATAATCACATTTTTTCTAACTGCATTTATATTGGTTTTCCTATACTATTCATACATCTTGCTTAGATCATTAACACTAGTGCGGTTCCAAATTCAACTTTGTATACTGTTATTAAGAAACAGAAGGGTCTGGAAGCAATTTCCTATTTTTTAGACAAAAGTGATTATGATAATTTAACAAAAAAATCATCCTGGATGGTATAGGTTTAATTTTAGATAACAATTATTTCTATTTTGATGGCACTTATTATATCCAACAAGTGGGGACAGCCATGGGTACCAGATTTGCCCCCAGTTATGCCAATTTATACATGTCATATTGTGAAGATCATAACATCTTTAAGGTGGATGGATTGGGGGCAGATCTGGTATCCTGGCATCGATATATCGATGATGTCCTATTCCTTTGGAATGGACAGGAAGTGGACCTCCTAGCCTTCATGGATAGATTGAATCAGAATGATTTTAATCTTAAATTTGTAACAACTAGCAGTACAAAATTTTTTTCCTTTTTGGACTTATGTATATATGAAGAAGACACCCTTAAAACCAAAACCTTTAGGAAGGCAACAGATTCTAATGGATATATAGAAATGGGTAGTTTACATCACCCGAATTGGCTAGACGGTATTCCGTTTAGCCAATTTACACATATTAAGCGGAACTGTAGTGACCAAACTATCTGTAATGAACAAATAATAGAAACCACCAACAGATTTATCAATAAAGGTTATCCAGTAGATCTCTTAAATAAAGCACAAACTAAAGTAGAAAACATCAATAGGGATAACCTTTTAAAAGAAAAAGAGAAGAAATCTAAAGATGAGAGGAATAAGTGGTCTTTTATCAGCCAGTATAATCCTCTGCACAAAGATATTGAAAGAATTTTTAGAAAGAATTGGTATTTATTACAGAAAGATCCAGTTATAGAAAAAGAGATACCTGATAGACCTACTTTCATGTATAGGAAAGCGCCATCATTGAAGGATAAACTAGTAAGGAGTGTGATAGATGACAATACGAGAGCCAGCATCAGAACGAAGGGGTTCCATAGATGTGGCCAGTGTCTGATGTGTAGGACGGTTAAGAGTAAGTCCAGTAAAATCACTGAATTCACGGTTAATAATGACACGTACAGAATTAATGATTTTATTACGTGTTGTTATGCACACCAGTGCCTGCAGGAATGTACTGGTGTTTGAACTGTTATGCACACCAGTGCTTGCAGGAATGCACTGGTGCCTGAACAGAGAGGGATGCAAAACAAATGAACTCACAGACAGACTGGGAAATATGACATAACGTACACAGAAGGTGATAGGGTAACAAAACCAACACAGAGTGAACAGAGAAGCCCAGAGGCTAAGAAACTGGGTGTCTCTCTAGTATTAGAAATGCTCAGATGAAAAAAGCAAGATGTTGTGTTTTAATACGTAGAGAACCCAAAATGCTGTTGCTAAGGGCAACAGCAAAACCCTAAAGGGTTACCAACGGGTGTGGCAGTATACTCCTTGGTCAGAGATGGAATAATAGACACAAGGAGAGTCTCCACAATCCTAATTCTCACTTGCAGGGCCCAGGTTCAGCTTACTGCCACTAAACTGACACATGGACGCCCTGCACAGTGAGAGAGGATTATGCAGGCAGGTCTGAAAGTACAGCCACAAACCTGCTGGGTTCACAGAATAGCAAAAGAACCCCAGCAAGTTAAACGACTGACTCCAGTCTTACTGCTAGGTCTGGATTGGCAGAGTGTAGTACCAAATCCCCAGGCCTATTTGCAGTAAGCAACAACAAATACAAAGCTACACAGTACTGGCTAACTTTCAGGAACTGACTAACCAACAAAGATTCAGCAGCATCTGCTTAACCTGAGAAGAGGCCTTATATAGCAGGTGCTGTCCACGCCCCACTCAGACCTCACAGACTGTGAGCACAAAAACCAGCACCGGATCCCCTGCCTGTAACCACTGCACAGCAAAAGACCCGAACCGGAGTATCAGCTGCGCTCAGGTTACTCCGCTAGCACTTGTCTCCCGGTTGCCATGACGACGTGGCAGCACAGGGCAGGAGACTCTAACATGTGTCAATCAAAAAATTTAATCTACGGCATAGAATGTGCATGTGGGTTGAGCTATGTAGGCAGGACAAGCATAAATCTAAAGACCCGTCTCGCAGAACATGTGTATAACATTCGTAAAGGGCTGGAAACACTTTCTCTTTCAGCCCATTTTAAAACTCAACATGATAAGAAATAATATTTTGTAAAAAGGTTCTGGGGAATAGAACAGATTAAATCCACATGGCGGTCTAAAGATATAGAAAGTAGATTAGCGAAAAATGAGATGAAATGTATTATTAAATTAAGTACTCTGCAACATAAAGGATTAAATACCGATTTTGAGATGAAGTGGTTTTTAAAGTGATTTTTAAAGTGTTTTTGATATATTGATATTTATATTCATTCCTATGCCCTCATCCGTGTATATGTATTCAGAATTTTATTTATTTATATTTTTGTATCATGTATAAAATTAATCATCTATGTATTTTAATATCATAGTACTAACATTATTTATATCTTTCCTTTGGTTTTGCATATCTATGGGACTAATAATGGAAAACTATCAATGGCCGATTGCATAAAAGAACTTTTCTTTTTGAATGGGAACGGACTTATTTAATAAACATGGTGCCGATTTGGACCGCATGTGTAGACATGGAACGCATACTTCCGTATAAGAATGACGCCGGGGGACCTTGAAAGATGTTCGCCACGTCATATCCCGTCCATTTCCATTGACGACGGGAACAGGAAGTACTTGTTCAGTGGAAACCTCGGCACATGGAACGCATTAGACCAGATGGCACGCATGATGTCACTTCCTGTCCGCCGTCAGCTGCGGTGGGAGTGAGAAAGATATGCTCCTATTGGAGGATGGTTATGTCACCACCTCTCCCCGCGAGTTTTGAAAGCGGAAACGGGAGGTGTACTATTGGACACAGCTGACGGATATTATGGGGGTTAATTGGATGGGTATAAATGTAACATTCTGTTGTTTAGCCACAAACGCTTCTGAGGAAGAACCCAGCAGGGTTGTAAATGCATTAAGCGGTGTGGCTATTTCTAACCTGGTGAATAGAGGCATAGGACTGATCCTGGAAATAA
Source organism: Pseudophryne corroboree (assembly GCF_028390025.1). Classification (NCBI taxonomy): domain Eukaryota; kingdom Metazoa; phylum Chordata; class Amphibia; order Anura; family Myobatrachidae; genus Pseudophryne; species Pseudophryne corroboree. The sequence continues at coordinate 688,353 of NW_026967531.1, read as the reverse complement.
TCCTAGGAGTATCCGGAACTCTGTGGGCCTTTTGGATTGATGAGTACACAGTCATCTCTAACATCAGTGATATTACATGCTTTTAAAACTTGTTTGTGAGTGCATTTTTATTAAACTTCTTTCCTTTAAGTGGGAGTCTGCACTATTGCTTTATTTGTTTCAGCAAAGCACAGGAGGATATTAAAAGAATCCAGCAGGAACATCTACCTCCCTTCAATGCAGAGATTATTATACGCTTTCATCCCTTTGATATATTGTGAGTGTGGCGTGTAAATAAAATTATTGTTTTTGAATTGGATGTCTACACTATTGTGTGTATTATCTTTTTCAGTCTAAATATTTCAATATGTGGTGATACCTTAGAAGTTATTGCTCTCCCCACAAAGAAAGAGAAGGGAAGTAATGTTAATTTATTATATGTAACCATACAAACAGAATTTGCGCAATTAGTACACTTAATTTCTTGTAGTATTTGGTGTATGGAAAATTAGTGGATTTTTCTGAAGTGTATATGCTGCATTTTTTAACTGTTTATCTAGCGCAAAAAACACAATAATTTTTATCTAAATCAATTGCCTTATGTTATGCCTATTGAAAAATCTATCTTAAATAAAAATAATAAAAGTTATGTTTTAATTTATTCATGAAACATAAAAGGGGAAAAAAGAGTGCGCCACACATTAAGGCTTCTTTAGATATAAGCCCACTAGCGTTTTTTTCTAAACCCCTTAACCAGTCATTGCAATTTGCTTAATGGCGCACCTCCAACCAGATTAGCTAATCTTTGGTATTAACACTTTCGGATTATTCCCTCTATCGGTTGGTTCATACATAGAAGGATCATAAAACAATTATCATTTGGGCCTGTGCATAGTCTCTCAGACTTAACGTCTTCCCTGGAAATACTTGTGGATGGAGCCCTTCATTCGCTTTGCCAGGATTCAAGGGTGTTCAATCTGTTTAAATCAGAGCACTACATTTTGGCCACCATGCTCGATTCTAGGTTTAAAGCCTAGGTTGTATCTATGGACACAAGTCTGCAGAGGTGGAAAGACCTGCTGGTGAGAAAATTGTCAACTCAAGCGGAACGTGACTCGTCAACAGCTCCTCCTTCATTTTCTCCAGCAACTGGGGCTGCGAGGAAAAGGATAACATTTCCGAGTCCACTCGCTGGACAGAAAATATAATAATACAAGTGACACATTAACAGGAAATTGTTTCTGTCACCATAGCGACAATTATCTGGAAATAAGATAATACACACTTAAAAAGACTCAACGGAAATCTTTTGTTTTTAAACAACTTTATTTCATATCTTTAATACACAGATTTCTCCATATTTTAAATGTCAAAAATACTTTACTCTGCACATGGATAAAATGTCCTATAAAGCACATAAACAATTCAAGTTACATTATAGTATTGCAGGTAAGTAAAACAGATACATATTAGGAGCCAAAAGCCTATGGGGGTCATTCAGACCCAGCCGCAATAGCGGCCAGCAGCAATTTTCTGTTGGTGACAAAATGCACATGCGCAGCGACCGCGCAGACACACATTGCGGTTGCATTCCTGAGGGGTGAACGCGTGCGGGCCGATGCCATTTTCCTGGGGCTGCATGTCAAATCTGTGTTCATCTCTGATTAACCCCTCTATAAGCTTCCAGAGTGCACCTCATATCTCATCTTTTCCAAGTTACTACAAATTATATGAGATCGGTAGCAGCACTACTTTCAGGATTATTACACAGAACACACATAAAGGCTGACACAGCAAATAACAGTAACACATACAAGGGATTAATTAGAAATAAGGAAGCATAATCATCATTAAGTCTGATTATCAACTGATTCTGTGCGGAACCCATACACCTCTTTACTGCCTCCAGCATCCCCCGGTACTGCACTGTGACCATCCGCCCTGTCTCCCCCCTCTACCGCCACCACCGTCTCCCTCCACTACTGCCATCCGCCCTGTCTCCCCCACCCCTACTGCCACCCACCCTGTATTCCCCACTGCTGCCACCTGCCCCCCACTATTGCCACCCACCCTGTCTTCCCCCACTACTGCCACCCGCCCCATCTCCTTCCACTACTGTCACCCGCCCTGTCTCTTCCTCACTGCAACCTGCCCCATCTCCCCCACTACTGCCACCTGCCCCATCTCCCCCCACTACTGCCACCATGTCTCCTTCCACTACTGCCACCGCCGTCTCCTCCAACTACTGCCACCGCCCTGTCTACACCAACTGCCACCCACCCTGTCTCCCCTCACTACTGCTACCCGCCCTGTCTCCCCCATTACTGCCACTGCCCTGTCTTTCCCCCACAACTACATCCGCTCTGTCTCCCCGACTACTGCCACCCACTCTGTCTCCCCCACTACTGTCATCACCATCTCCCCCACTATTGCCACTGCCCCATCTCTCCCAACTGCCACCCGCCCCGCCCCCCCCACTACTGCCACCACTGTCTCCCCTCTGACACCTTAGCGCTGCTTGAGAACAAGATTCTCACAGACACTGCTTCCGGCAGCCCCTGCTACAGCACTAGTGCTACAACCCTGTCTCACCCCTGACATCTCAGAACTTCTTGGGGATTCTTGGTACTGCTGGTAACAGTCCTTCATCTGCAGATGGAAGCAAGCAGGGCAGTAAGGAGGCAGAAGCTGCTTCTGGTACCATGGACCCTGGTCATGTCGGGCTGAGAGAGTCAGTAAGATTATGTAATAGAGACACCATCTTACATGCAGCCAGTGGAGGGAGCAGAGAATGGGTGTTATGCGGCAGGAACGGGCTGGTTAGGTAACAGCCTGGCTGCTGCATTCTGTACAAGCTACAACTGGTGCAATTCTTTTGCTGGGAGACCCAGATAGAGGACATTGCAGTAGTCTATGCGTGATGATACAAGTAAATATATGACTGTAGGTAGATCTTCTGAGGGAAATAAGTGCTGGAGTCTGGCTATGTTCCTCAGATGAGGATCTGATTGTGGCAGATACCTGATGTCTAAGTGTCACTCCACCATCCAGGACACCAAGATTCCGCACATGATCAGCATTTTGTAACTCTGAACCCCCAAGCGTAAGTCTGGTTGGTTTGCAAAGCTGAACTGTAGCCCTGCCCTTTGGTGGTGAGCTTAAAGACATGTTTCACCAGGACTGAATCACAACCAACTGGCATCAGCCACACCTGGAGCTCAGCTAGACAACCATTTAGGATTGGTACTGGGTTCTCAGTACCTAGAGCAAAGACAGGTCATTTGTATAGCAGTGGCAGATGAGGGCATGACATCTGATTATTTCACCCAGTGGTAACATGCATATTGCAAAAAGCATAGGAGATAGGATAAGAACCTTGAAGAACAATGCATGGCAATGATAAGTATACTCCAGAAGATTAAAATGGTTCCTCACCTGAGTGATGTCTATTGTGTGCAACAAGAGATGATTTATTTCTCAGAGTATAGAAATGGCTTCTCACCTGTGTGACTTCTGTGATGTATAACAAGAACTGATTTCTGTGAAAAACATTTCCCGCACTCAGAGCAAGAAAATGGCTTCTCACCTGTGTGAGTTCTCTGATGTATAACAAGATGTGATTTGTGTGCAAAACCTTTCCAACACTCAGAACATGGAAATGCCTTCTCACCTGTGTGACTTTGCTGATGGGTAACGAGTCGTGATTTGTGTGTAAAACATTTCCCGCACTCAGAGCAAGAAAATGGCTTCTCACCTGTGTGACTTCTGTGATGTATAACAAGATCTGATTTACATGCAAAACATTTCCCACACTCAGAACATGGAAAAGGTTTCTCACCTGTGTGACTGCGCAGATGTGTAACAAGTTGTGATTTACTTACACAACATTTCCCACACTCAGAACATGGAAATGGCTTCTCACCTGTGTGCTCTCTCTGATGTCTAACAAGATTGGATTTCCAGGTAAAACTTTTCGTGCACTCAGAGCAAGAAAATGGCTTCTCACCTATGTGACTTCTGTGATGTATAACAAGATCTGATTTACATGCAAAACATTTCCCACACTCAGAACATGGAAAAGGTTTCTCACCTGTGTGACTGCGCAGATGTGTAACAAGTTGTGATTTACTTACACAACATTTCCCACACTCGGAACATGGAAATGGCTTCTCACCTGTGTGACTTCTGTGATGTATAACAAGATGTGATTTACATGCAAAACATTTCCCACACTCAGAACATGGAAAAGGTTTCTCACCTGTGTGACTGCGCAGATGTGTAACAAGTTGTGAGTTACTTACACAACATTTCCCACACTCAGAACATGGAAATGGCTTCTCACCTGTGTGCTCTCTCTGATGTCTAACAAGATTGGATTTCCAGGTAAAACTTTTCCCGCACTCAGAGCAAGAAAATGGCTTCTCACCTATGTGACTTCTGTGATGTATAACAAGATCTGATTTACATGCAAAACATTTCCCACACTCAGAACATGGAAAAGGTTTCTCACCTGTGTGACTGCGCAGATGTGTAACAAGTTGTGATTTACTTACACAACATTTCCCACACTCAGAACATGGAAATGGCTTCTCACCTGTGTGCTCTCTCTCATGTCTAACAAGAGCTGATTTCTGTGCAAAACATTTCCCACACTCGGAACAGAAAAATGGCTTCTCACCTGTGTGTCTTCTCTCATGTCTAACAAGATGTGATTTCTGTGTAAAACATTTCCCACACTCAGAACATGGAAATGGCTTCTCACCTGTGTGAATTCTGTGATGTATAACAAGATATGATTTCTTTGTAAAACATTTTCCACACTCTGAACATATCAGTGCCCTTCCACCTGCCTTACCTGTGTGTGGGTTAATAGGCTTTGTGTTCTGTGTAAAACATTTGGCATCTATAGAACAGGGAAACACTGTATCTACTGTCAGAGCTGTAACAGATGCACCAATATCAGAGTGATCAGGAGAACATTTCCCAGGATCAGAGGGACCAGCTGATAGAGCTGGATGTATAATTGTGGTAATGGGGTTATCTCCTGGAGAATCCTGTCTACTGTCATTATCTTTTATGTCACAATCCGGGGATAACATTAGATGTCCTTCTGAGATATTCCTGCTTGTGTGTCCACCTGCTGGAAATAAAATACATTATGGAAATACAAAAATGAGAACACACAATAACAAATGTAATATTATAATAAGACTTAGATATCTCTCTTGTACTGGTAACTAACCATGAAGTATAAATGGAGATATAGTCACTCGCCAAGTCCTATGTCAGCACCAATGTAAAACAATGGATGGGGAACATATCGTATGAATTGGAGATTCTAGATGAACAATAACATCAGACGTATGAGCTGATGGATCAGAGAAATGTCTCCTAACGTTACTCCTGGAAGCATTGGTAAGGTAGCATTCCTTTATGTGTGTGCTCATACGCTGGTAAGCCTGTACATGTGTTACTAACCCTTATATAAGGTATATTGCTACAGCAGAGTAGGTGTGGAACAAGGTACTTTACATGCAATACACCATATAATACCCTGCAATCATCATCATCTGCTAGGTTATAATCCACTCTTACACCCCCATCATCAGTGTCTTATCTCTATTCTCTCAATAGTAATAAGGATGATGTGTGTACGGTAAGTATGATACAGAGAATTACATATCAGGATCTATACAGCTGCCACCATACTTCTGCTTCTCATACGTGTGCTACTGGTAGCAGTGAACATCTGAGTGAGAGTGCAGGGAAGACAGAGTCTGATGAGAAAGAGATTGGATCTGCCTTTGCAGGGCTGTACCACACCTGTCACCCCTGTTAGTATATAAAATAATAAATAAGAGGGGCCTGAGTCCATCCAGACGTGCTTTCTGGAGCTTTCATTACTACGTGGCTTCTTATCTATTCTACCTGATAGCTGTCAGCCACCACTGGAACCAAGACCCAATCTATTAAGTCCCCCACTCCTACTGCCCTAAAGCCGCTCACTCCGCTCAGTCCGGGCACCGTTCACTGCTGCAGCCTAGTGACGCAGCTGAAGCCACGGGCTGTATTCTGGAGCTAAGTGTGCCCAGTCTTTCCTGCACACTCCGGATAGCTGACTTGGAGGCACTTTTGCCTCAGGTGGGAGCACTGGCTCTTCCGCTACTGCTGGGGGCAGAACAGGCTGCGCACAGTCACCGGAGCCCGGCAGTGATATTGGGAAGTGAGGTGATGATCAAGAACTCTTGCTCCGTTGCCCTTTCTCCGAATTCCACTAGCCGATCTGCTAAGATATCCGTGTCGCCCCACCTGGGACGTTGGACCTCCGGCCCTGCTAGGTATGAAACATGGCTGCTGCTAATAGAGAGGGTGGGGCTTGTGGGTCTCACCGGTTCTGTACAAAGGTCCACTGGTAGGCTGCCCTCTTCAATGCCAACACCCTTAGCACTCTACCTCCGCCCAGCAGGACTCCTCCAAGCTCACGAGTGCCGCCCTCATGACGCTTCTGGACGCACTGAAAGGGATATCCACACCCTTCTCCTGATGCACAATCTCCAAATTGTCCTTTGACATTCCACTGAAGACCGCCATCTTGTGCGTTCACCTGCGCTGCAGTTACTCCTCTCCTAACTCGGCTTCTCCAATCAGGTGACCGAAAAGCCACCTAGGATTATCCCACCGCTATGCCAGCAATTTCTGTGACTGGATGGTTCTGTACGAAAGCCCTCACCCTCCCTTGCGTCCTGCTCCAGTCACAGAATGGATGTTTAGGTCACATGGGATCTGGCCAATTAGGGGATTCACAATTACCATCAGTAACCGCCTATTACTGACTCCACCCACTGCGTAATGGGCGGGTACTACACTGCCACCACTAGACTCCTTGTCGCTATGGAGTCTGTAACCATGGTACTGCTCTGTATGTGTCTACACGCTATCTTACCACACCTGTGTGGTGTCGACGAATCACCACTAGTCGCTGGACTTGGCCTCTGCACAGTAGCTGGCGGGAGGCGAAGCTTGGAGACGCTGAGTGCACCCTGGACAGCCGGAAAATGGAACTATGTTTGGCATAGCACTGCAGGTCACAAGATGAAGCGGTCATCTTGAGGCAGATGTTTATTCACCCAGTCTTAAAAAAGACTGTTCCCTATTGCTAGTGGCAACAGCAATACAGCAAGATGTTTACAGCAGAGTGAAAATAAGAATTTACTTACCGATAATTCTATTTCTCGTAGTCCGTAGTGGATGCTGGGAACTCCGTAAGGACCATGGGGAATAGCGGCTCCGCAGGAGACTGGGCACAAATAGAAAGCTTTAGGACTACCCGGTGTGCACTGGCTCCTCCCCCTATGACCCTCCTCCAAGCCTCAGTTAGGATACTGTGCCCGGAAGAGCGTACACAATAAGGAAGGATTTTGAATCCCGGGTAAGACTCATACCAGCCACACCAATCACACTGTACAACTCGTGATACTATACCCAGTTAACAGCATGATAACAGAGGAGCCTCTGAATAGATTGCTCACAACAAGAACCCAATTAGTTAACAAGAACTATGTACAAGTATTGCAGACAATCCGCACTTGGGATGGGCGCCCAGCATCCACTACGGACTACGAGAAATAGAATTATCGGTAAGTAAATTCTTATTTTCTCTGACGTCCTAGTGGATGCTGGGAACTCCGTAAGGACCATGGGGATTATACCAAAGCTCCCAAACGGGCGGGAGAGTGCGGATGACTCTGCAGCACCGAATGAGTAAAACTCAAGGTCCTCCTCAGCCAGAATGTCAAATTTGTAAAATTTTACAAAGGTATTTGACCCTGACCAAGTAGCAGCTCAGCAAAGTTGTAAAGCCGAGACCCCTCGGGCAGCCGCCCAGGCCTGCCACAGAATGCGCAAGCTGAATTGTACTACAAATCCAGCGAGCAATAGTCTGCTTAGAAGCAGGAGCACCCAGCTTGTTGGGTGCGTACAGGATAAACAGCGAGTCAGATTTTGTGACTCCAGCCGTCCTGGAAATATATATTTTCAGGGCCCTGACAACGTCTAGCAACTTGAAGTCCTCCAAGTCCCTAGTAGCCGCAGGCACCACAATAGGCTGGTTCAGGTGAAATGCTGAAACCACCTTAGGGAGAAACTGAGGACGAGTCCTCAATTCCGCCCTGTCCGAATGGAAAATCAGATAAGGGCTTTTACAGGATAAAGCCGCCAATTCCGACACGCGCCTGGCCGAAGCCAGGGCCAACAGCATGACCACTTTCCACGTGAGATATTTTAAATCCACAGATTTAAGTGGTTCAAACCAATGTGATTTTAGGAACCCCAAAACTACATTGAGATCCCAAGGTGCCACTGGAGGCACAAAAGGAGGCTGTATATGCAGCACCCCCTTGACAAACGTCTGAACTTCAGGAACTGAAGACAGTTATTTCTGGAAGAAAATCGACAGGGCTGAAATCTGAACCTTAATGGATCCCAATTTTAGGCCAATAGACACCCCTGTTTGCAGGAAATGCAGGAATCGACCCAGTTGAAATTCCTCCATCGGGGCCTTCCTGGCCTCGCACCACGCAACATATTTTCGCCAAATGCAGTGATAATGCTTTGCGGTTACATCCATTCTGGCTTTTATCAAAGTAGGGATGACTTCTTCTGGAATGCCTTTTTCATTCAATATCCGGCGTTCAACCGCCATGCCGTCAAACGCAGCCGCGGTATGTCTTGGAACAGACAGGGTCCCTGCTGGAGCAGGTCCCTTCTTAGAGGTAGAGGCCACGGGTCCTCTGTGAGCATCTCTTGAAGTTCCGGGTACCAAGTCCTTCTTGGCCAATCCGGAGCCACGAGTATAGTTCTTACTCCTCTCCGTCTTATAATTCTCAGTACCTTGGGCATGAGCGGCAGAGGAGGGAACACATAAACCGACTGGTACACCCACGGCGTTACCAGGGCGTCCACAGCTATCGCCTGAGGGTCCCTTGACCTGGCGCAATAACTTTTTAGTTTTTTGTTGAGGCGGGACGCCATCATGTCCACCTTTGGTTTTTCCCAACGGCTTCCAATCATGTGGAAGACCTCCGGGTGAAGTCCCCACTCTCCCGGGTGGAGGTCGTGTCTGCTGAGGAAGTCTGCTTCCCAGTTGTCCACTCCCGGAATAAACACTGCTGACAGTGCTATCACATGATTTTCCGCCCATCGGAGAATCCTTGCAGCTTCTGCCATTGCCCTCCTGCTTCTTGTGCCGCCCTGTCTGTTTACGTGGGCGACCGCCGTGATGTTGTCCGACTGGATCAACACCGGCTGGTCCTGAAGCAGAGGTCTCGCTTGGCTTAGGGCATTGCAAATGGCCCTTAGCTCCAGGAGATTTATGTGAAGTGAGGTCTCCAGGTTTGACCACACTTCCTGGAAATTTCTTCCCTGTGTGACTGCTCCCAAGCCTCGAAGGCTGGCATCCGTGGTCCCAAGGACCCAGTCCTGAATGCCGAATCTGTGGCCCTCTAAAAGATGAGCACTCTATAACCACCACAGGAGAGACACCCTTGTCCTTGGTGACAGGGTTATCCTCTGATGCATCTGAAGATGCGATCCGGACTATTTGTCCAGCAGGTCCCACTGGAAAGTTCTTGCGTGGAATCTGCTGAATGGAATTGCTTCGTAAGAAGCCACCATTTTTCCCAGGACCCTTGTGCATTGATGCACCGATACTTGACCTGGTTTTAGGAGGTTTCTGACTAGATTGGATAACTCCCTGGCTTTCTCCTCCGGGAGAAATACCTTTTTCTGGACTGTGTCCAGAATCATCCCTAGGAACAGAAGACGTGTCGTCGGGATCAGCTGCGAATTTGGAATATTGAGAATCCAACCGTGCTGTCGTAACACTTCTTGATATAGTGCTAACCCGACTACCAACTGTTCCCTGGATCTCGCCCTTATCAGGAGATCGTCCAAGTACGGGATAATTAAAACTCCCTTCCTTCGAAGGAGTATCATCATTTCGGCCATTACTTTGGTAAAGACCCGCGGTGCCGTGGACAATCCAAACGGCAGCGTTTGGAACTGATAGTGGCAGTTCTGTACCACAAAACCTGAGGTACCCTTGGTGAGAAGGGTAAATTGGAACATGCAGGTAAGCATCCTTGATGTCCAGTGACACCATATAATCCCCTTCCTCCAGGCCCGAGATAACCGCTCTGAGTGACTCCATCTTGAATTTGAACTTCTTTATGTAAGTGTTCAATGACTTTAGATTTAAAATGGGTCTCACCGAGCCGTCTGGCTTCGGTACCACAAACATTGTGGAATAATACCCCTTTCCTTGTTGCAGGAGGGGTACCTTGATTATCACCTGCTGGGAATACAGCTTGTGAATAGCTTCTAATACCGCCTCCCTGTCGGAAGAAGACGTCGGTAAGGCAGACTTTAGGAAACGGCGAGGGGGAGACGTCTCGAACTCCAATTTGTACCCCTGAGATACTACCTGAAGGATCCAGGGATCTACTTGTGAGCGAGCCCACTGTGCGCTGAAATTCTTGAGACGGGCCCCCACCGTACCTGAGTCCGCCTGTAGAGCCCCAGCGTCATGCTGAGGACTTGGCGGAAGCGGGGGAGGACTTCTGTTCCTGGAAACTGGCTGTTTGCTGCAGCCTTTTTCCTCTCCCTCTGCCACGGGGCAGAAAGGAGGAGCCTTTTGCCCGCTTGCCCTTATGGGGCCGAAAGGACTGCGTATGATAATACGTTGTCTTCTTTTGCTGAGAGGCGACCTGGGGTAAAAACGTGGATTTCTCAGCAGTTGCTGTGAAAACCAGGTCCGACAGACCTACCCCAAATAACTCCTCCCCTTTATAAGGCAATACTTCCACATGACTTTTAGAATCGGCATCACCTGACCACTGCCGAGTCCATAACCCTCTCCTGGCGGAAATGGACATAGCACTTACTCTTGATGCCAGCCGGCAAATATCCCTCTGTGCAGCACGCATGTATAAAAATGCATCTTTTAAATGCTCTACAGTCAGTAATATACTGTCCCTATCCAGGGTAGGGAGTCTGACCAAGCCACCCCAGCACTGCACATCCAGGCTGATGGCGATCGCTGGTCACAGTATAACTCCCGTGTGAGTGTATATACACTTTAGGATAGTCTCCTGCTTTCTATCAGCAGGTTCCTTAAGGGTGGCCGTATCCGGAGACGGAAGTGCCACCTGTTTGGACAAGCGTGTGAGCGCCTTATCCACCCTAGGGGGTGTTTCCCAATGTGCCCTATCCTCTGGCGGGAAGGGGTATGATGCCAATAACTTCTTAGGAATTATCAGTTTTTTATCGGGAGAAGTCCACGCTTCATCACACACCTCATTTAATTCCTCAGATGCAGGAAAAACTACAGGTAGTTATTTCTCACCAACATAATACCCTTTTTAGTGGTACCTGTGGTATTATCAGAAATGTGTAAAACATTTTTCATTGCCTCAATCATGTAACATGTGGCCCTACTGGAAGTTACATTTGTCTCCTCGTCGTCGACACTGGAGTCAGTGTCCGTGTCGACGTCTGTATCTGCCATCTGAGGTAGCGGCCGTTTTAGAGCCCCTGATGGCCTTTGAGACGCCTGGACAGGCACAAGCTGTGTAGCCGGCTGTCCCATGTCATCAAACTTCTTATGTAAAGAGCTGACACTTTCACGTAATTCCTTCCATAAACCCATCCACTCAGGTGTCGACCCCCTAGGGGGTGACATCTCCACTACAGGCAATTGCTCAGCCTCCACCTCATTTTCCTCTTCATACATGTCGACACAGCCGTACCGACACACAGCACACACACCGGGAATGCTCTGAAAGAGGACAGGACCCCACTAGCCCTTTGGGGAGACAGAGGGAGAGTATGCCAGCACACACCAGAGCGCTATATATATACAGGGATATCACTATATAGAGTGTTTTCCCTTATAGCTGCTGTTATATGTAATACTGCGCCTAAATAGTGTCCCCCCCTCTCTTTTTTACCCTTTTCTGTAGTGCAGGACTGCAGGGGAGAGTCAGGGAGACGTCCTTCCAGCAGAGCTGTGAGGGAAAATGGCGCCAGTGTGCTGCAGGAGATAGCTCCGCCCCCTTTTCGGCAGACTTTTCTCCCGCTTTTTTGTAGAATCTGGCAGGGGTTAATGTACATCCATATAGCCCTGGGGGTTATATGTGATGTATTTTCGCCAGCCAAGGTGTTAATATTGCTGCTCAGGGCGGCGCCCCCCCCCCCCCCCCCAGCGCCCTGCACCCATCAGTGACCACAGTGTGAGGTGTGCATGAGGAGCAATGGCGCACAGCTGTAGTGCTGTGCGGTACCTTGATGAAGACTGATGTCTTCTGCCGCCGATTTTCCGGACCTCTTCTTGCTTCTGGCTCTGTAAGGGGGCCGGCGGCACGGCTCTGGGACCGGACTCCGAGGCTGGGCCTGTGTTCGATCCCTCTGGAGCTAATGGTGTCCAGCAGCCTAAGAAGCCCAAGCAGGCAGGTTCGCTTCTTCTCCCCTTAGTCCCTCGATGCAGTGAGCCTGTTGCCAGCAGGTCTCACTGAAAATAAAAAACCTAAAACTAACTTTTTTCTAAGAAGCTCAGGAGAGCCCCCTAGATTGCACCCAGCTCGGCCAGGCACAAAAATCTAACTGAGGCTTGGAGGAGGGTCATAGGGGGAGGAGCCAGTGCACACCAGGTAGTCCTAAAGCTTTCTATTTGTGCCCAGTCTCCCGCGGAGCCGCTATTCCCCATGGTCCTTACGGAGTTCCCAGCATCCACTAGGACGTCAGAGAAAATGGTATAATACCTCTGGAGGCTAACAGCCCTCCTCTTTTTATCTTACGCCAATACACATACCACAGGGGGTAAGTCCACCGTGCTGTTCTCAACCAATCATTGTTTACCCATGTGATGTGCATGCCTTGGCCACATGCACAGCTACCATTGTCCTCTATGGACGGTGGGGAGTAGTCACTCTCCTTTGACCGTCCCATCCTGGAGGGTTGGTATCCACCCTGGTGACGCTAAGTCTAGGCTGGGGGAAGTTTTCCCATCTAAACTACTTTCAGGAATCTGCCCAGGTACCTAGCTCACCATCTCCAGTCTAAAATTGGGCTCCAGAGATGGGCAGCCTAGATCCCATGTCAGGCTTTCCTGCCCACCAAAGGTGATCCCTAAGGAGCTCCAGAAAACCACTCAGCTTGTTTTAAAGCTGAGCTGCTCCGCTCTCTCCTCATGATACTTCCATGTGGGAGGCTAGAGAGGAAGGCATTCCATTTTGGGGGGAAAGTACTGGGGGAATCCACCAGCCTACACCAGGCATGTCCAAATTGCGGCCCTCCAGCTGTTGTGAAACTACATATCCCAGCATGCCCTGACAGTTTTGCTGTCAGAGAATACTAAAGCTGTGTCAGGGCATGCTGGGATGTTTAGTTTCTCAACAGCTGGAGGGCAGCAGTTTGGACATGCCTGGCCTACACAGTAATGGATTCCCCCCTCCTGGGACACAACCAAGTGCATTCCACCTTAAATACAATTCAAATACACTATACACATTGGCCCTCATTCCGAGTTGTTCATTCACTAGCTGTTTTTAGCAGCCGTGCAAACGCTAAGCCGCCACTCTCTGGGAGTTTATGTTAGCTTAGCAGAAGTGCGTTCGAAAGGAACGCAGCGCAGCTACAATATTTTTTTGTGCAGCTTCAGACACTACTCCTAGCTTGCGATCACTTCAGACTGTTCAGTTCCTGTTTTGATGTCACAAACACGCCCTGCGTTCGGCCAGCTACACCTGCATTTTTCCTGGCACGCCTGCGTTTTTTTGAACACTCCCTGAAAACGGTCAGTTGACACCCAGTAATGCCCTCTTCCTGTCAATCACTCTGCGGCCAGCAGTGCGACTGAAAAGTGTCGCTATACCTTGTGTGAAACTACATCAATCGTTGTAAAAGAACGCTGTGCGTGCGCATTGCACCGCATACGCATGCGCAGAAGTGCCGTTTTTTTTGCCTGATCGCTGTGCAGCTAACGAAAGCTGCTTGCAAACAACTCGGAATGACCCACATTATTGCTTAATATATATATATATATATATATATATATATATATATATATATATATACACACATACACACACACACAGTGTACGCAAATACGCGCTATAGCACGTATTTTACCCAGATCAGAGGACGGGGACTCACTTTTCAAAAACGTGTGGGTTTCCGAGGACGCGCTCCGCTGCAGCCAATTCCTGGCTCTCAATTGACTGCACTTCCTGCCTGTAAAAGAGGAGGTGGAGCCTTACCACTACCAGTCCTCTGGCGGTGCCTCCCCCTCCTAGTCACATGCAGCCGCGGATTCACACAGGGGCCGGGCAAAAAGTGAAGACGGCTCTACGGCTGCTCTACGCTGTGCTGTGGGCGGTAGGTGAGCGCCGGAGACAGCGTAAGTGCTGTGGGGTAGGGTAAGTAGCCTAGGAGCGGGTGGCTGAACTTGGGTGGTGGCTTTCCTTGCATGCCTTGTGTGTCTTCTGGGAGTGTCATGGGCTTGTAGCCCGACCTCAGTGGTTGTTTCAGGCATCCACTACAGTAAGTTTCCCTGATATTCCCAGCGCCATTCACAACTAGACCAAGCTAAGGATCTATGAGAATATAACATGAATCTAATGTGCAGGCACTGCTGCTACCTGTGGTGCACCCGCTACTTCTGGGATCATCCTGTCAAGCTGCCTAAAACGTCTGCTTCCGTCAAAAGTATTTATACAAGTGATCTGAGCCAGGGCTACATCATATAAGGCTAGAAATTAGAAACCACACCGGCATCCCAATCGCAGCACTGCCGACGCCTAAACCTCCCACTCACAGCCTAACCGTAACCTCCACACAGCAGTGCCAAAACCTAACCCCCCTTACCCACAGCCTAACCCTAACCTCCCCCCAGCAGTGCCTAAACCTAACCCCCCTTACCCACAGCCTAAACCTAACCTCCCCCCAGCAGTGCCTAAACCTAACCCCCTTACCCACAGCCTAACCCTAACCTCCCCCCAGCAGTGCCTAAACCTAACCCCCTTACCCACAGCCTAAACCTAACCTCCCCCCCAGCAGTGCATAAACATAACCCTCCTTACCCACAGCCTAAACCTAACCTACCCCAGCAGTGCCTAAACCTAACCCCCCTTACCCACAGCCTAAACCTAACCCCCCCTTACTCACAGCCTAAACCTAACCTCCCCCCGGCAGTGCCTAAACCTAACCCCCCTTATCCACAGCCTAAACCTAACCTCCCCCCAGCAGTGCCTAAACCTAACCCCTTACCCACACCTAACCTCCCCCCGGTAGTGCCTAAACCTAACCCCCCCTTACCCACAGCCTAACCCTAACCTCCCCCCAGCAGTGCCTAAACCTATCCCCCCTTACCCACAGCCTAAATCTAACCTCCCCCCAGCAGTGCCTAAACCTAACCCCTTACCCACAGCCTAAACCTAACCTCCCCCCAGCAGTGCCTAAACCTAAGCCCCCCTTACCCACAGCCTAACCCTAACCTCCACCCAACAGTGCCTAAACCTAACCACCATTACCCACAGCCTAACCCTAACCTCCATTAGAACACTAAAGTGATGGTTGCTAGAAATGGGCCTCTATACAACTCTGTAGATATTCCATTAAAAACCAGACGTTTGCAGTTAGTACAGTCATTTACCACATCAACAATGTATAGAGTATTTCTGATTCATTTAGTGTTATCTTCATTGAAAAAAAAAAAAGTGCTTTTCCTTAAAAAAAAAGGACATTTCTAAGTGACCCCAAACTTTTGAACGGTAGTGTATGATCCGGGGTATATGAAGATGTGAACCGGACCATTAGCTCAGGAGATCCAATTGAAATATTCTGGCATGGGACCTTCCATACTGGATAGGCTTGTATGCGGCTAACATCTTTCCCAACAATCTTATACAAAGGTGGATGGAGATCCGATTCGGTCGTAGAACCGCTCGGACCACATTCTGGAGCGTCCTTGCCTTGACCTCTAGGAGGAATACTTTCTGAGCCACTGCATTGAGAAACATTCCCAGTAATAGGAGCCGCTGAGTAGGCTCCAGGTAGGATCCACCCATGTTGTGACAGAAGCTGAATAGTGTGGCCTACATTGCGCAACAGAAGCTCCCTGTATCTCACTTTTATCAAGAGATCGTCTAGGTAAGGGACAATACTGATCCTCTAGACTCGGAGCTGGAACATCATCTCCGCCATCACCTTCGTGAAGACCCTCAGAGCTGTGGCCAGGCCGAAGGGTAGCGCCTGGAACTGGTAGTGATCGTTCAGCAGGGAAAACCGTAGGTAAGCCTGGTGAGGCGGCCAAATCGGGATATAGAGATAAGCGTCCTCTATATCCATGAACTCCTGTTCTTCCAGATCTGCAATCACTGCTCACAAGGATTCCATCTTGAACTTGAAAACCTTTAGGTAAGGGTTCAAGGATTTTAGATTCAAAATGGGCTTTACCGAACCATCCGGTTTTGGTACCACAAACAGGTTGGAGTAGTAACCCTTTCCCTGTTGTAGTGGCACTGGAACAATGACTTGGGACTGGGCCTACTTTAGTATGGCCTGTTGCAGCGTAACTCATGTATCCTCCTAAACTGGTAAGCTTGATTTGAAAAATCGTTGTGGAGGAGAACTGTTTAACTCCAGCTTGTAGTCCTGAGAAATGAGATCCTTTACCTAGGCATCCTGGCAGGAGCTTTCACAGATGCGGCTGAAGTAATGCATTCGAACTCCCACCTCCAGATCCCATCAGGATGGGGGGTCACCATCATGCTGAGGCCCTAGTGGAAACTGAACTGGTGCTTTGTTCCCAAGAACCTGCGGAAGCTGTTTTTTTTTTGTCTTGCCTCTAGTGCCTCTCGCCGCGTTTCAGGTGCATCTGGCTCTTGATCTGAACCTGGCAGTCCGAAAGGACTGGGTAGACAGCCCTGGGTAGAAACGCTTAGCCGGCAGAGCCCCAGAGGGGAGAAACGTGGATTTCCCCGCAGTAACCTTTGAAATTCACGTATCCAACTCAACCCCGAATGGCCACTCCCCTGAAAAAGGAAGAGACTCCACACTGCGCTTAGAATCTGCGTCCGCTATCCACTGACACAGCCACAAAGCTCTGCGCGTCGACACTGCCATGGCAGTAGTCCTAGTGTTAATAGCACCTATCTCCTTGAGAGAGTCACACAGGAAGCGTGCACTGTCCTGATTATGCTTTATGAGAGTCACTGTAGTTACCAGGGAAATATCTCCTGCAAGGACCTCTTGAATTTGACCCAGCCATGTGTGAATGGCATGTGTCATCCAGCAACCCGCTTTCACAGGTCTTTGTGATACACCAGCTGCTGTGTAAAATAGGATTTTAATTACCTACCGGTAAATCCTTTTCTCGTAGTCCGTAGAGGATGCTGGGGTCCATTTCATTCCATGGGGTAAAGACGGGTCCACTAGGAGCCAAGGGCACTTTAAGAATTTAATAGTGTGGGCTGGCTCCACCTTCTATGCCCCTCCTACCAGACTCAGTCTAGAAACTGTGCCCGGAGGAGACGGACATACTTCGAAAGAAGGATATACAAGGACAGTGGTGAGATTCGAACCAGCACACACATAACAAGAGGAAAGCCATGCTAAGCAAACCTGAACAGGAACAGCAACAGCTGAACCAACAATACTTAACCTAGTAAATATGCAAGAAAACACAAAGCACTGGGCGGGCGCCCAGCATCCTCTACGGACTACGAGAAAAGGATTTACCGGTAGGTAATTAAAATCCTATTTTCTCTTACATCCTAGAGGATACTGGGGTTCCATTTAGTACCATGGGGATGTACCAAAGCTCCCAAACCGGGTGAGAGAATGCTGAGGTTCCTGTAGAACACACTGACCAAACTGAAGGTCCTTAGAGGCCAAAGTATCGAACTTGTAGAACTTGGCAAACGTGTTCGAACCTGACCAGGTAGCCGCTCGACAAAGTTGTACAGTCAAGACACCCCAGGCAGCCGCCCAGGAAGAATCCACTGAATGAGTAGAGTGGGCCTGTACTGATCTTGGAACCGGCAATCCTGCCATGGAATAAGCATGCTGGATAGTAAGCCTGATCCAGCGAGCAATTGTCTGCTTAGACACCCAATCTTATTGGGATCATAAAGCACAAATAGCGCATCCGATTTCCTTTGATGAGCTGTCCGCTTTACATACACCTTCAAGGCCCTCACAACATCCAAGCCCCATGAAGTAGCCGAGGTGTCAGTAGCCACTGACAATAAGTTGGTTGATATGAAAAGCCGACACAACCTTAGGAATAAATTGCTGACGCGTTCTGAGTTTAGCTCTATCCTCATGGAATATTAAGTAGGGGCTCTTATGAGACAATGCCCCCAATTCCAAGACACCACTTGCTGACACGAAGGCCAACACCGCCTGTAAAGGCTCAAACCAATCTGATTGCAGGAACTGCAACACCACATTGAGATCCCAAGGTGTTGTAGGAGGCACAAAGAGCGGTTGGATGTGCAGAACCCCTTTTAAGAACGTCTGAACGTCAGAGAGGGCAGCCAATTGTTTCTGGAAGAAAATGGACAAGGCCGAAATCTGGACTTTTATAGAGCCCAGGTGAAAGACCACATCCACACCTGCTTCCAGAAAGAGAAGTAAACATCTCAGTTGAAACTCCACCGCAGGAAACTGCTTGGATTCACACCAAGACACATTTTTTCCAAATATGATGGTAATGCTTAGACATTACTCCCTTCCTGGGCTGGATCAGGGTTGGAATTACCTTGTCCGGGATCCTTTTTCCGGGCTACAATCTAACTCTCAACTTCCATGCCGTCAAACGTAGCTGTGGTAAGTCTTGGTAGATGAACGGCCCCTGTTGCAGAAGGTCCTCGCAAAGAGGCCACGGATCCTCTAGGAGCAACTCCTGAATCCTTGTCTTTTTGATTATTTTGAGAATTTTTGGGAAGAGCAGAAGTGGAGGGAACACATACACTGTCTGGTAAACCCACGGAGTCACCAGCGCGTCCACCGACACTGCTTGTGGGTCTCTCAACCTGGAACAATACCATCTGAGCTTCTTGCTGAGATGAGAGGCCATCATGTCGATCTGAGGAATTCCCCACCGACTTGTCACGTCACCGAACACCTCTGGGTGGAGTACCCACTGTCCTTGGTGGAGGTCACTTCTGCTGAGGAAGTCTGCTTTCCAGTTGTCTACTCCCAGAATGAAGATTGCCGACAATGCCACAGCGTGTTTTTCTGCCCAGAGGAGAATTCTTGTTACCTCTAACATTGCAGCTCTGCTCTTTTTTCGACCCTGTCGGTTTATGTACGACACCGCCGTCAAATTGTCCGACTGTACCTGAATGGCTTGATCTTGAAGAAGATGTGCCGCTTATTGAAGGGCATTGTATATGGCCCTAAGTTCCAGAATGTTTATTGGAAGAATGGATTCTTGATTTGACCATTTTCCCTGTAAATTTTCACTCTAGGTGACTGCTCCCCAACCTCTGAGGCTTGCATATGTGGTTAGTAGAATACAATTTTGAATCCCGAACCCGCGGCCTTCAATCAGGTGAGAAGTTTGTAGCCACCAGAGGAGTGAAATTCTGGCTTTCGTCGAGAGGCGTATCTTCTGGTGCATGTGAAGATGCGATCCGGACCACTTGTCCAAGAGATCCAGCTGGAAGGGCCTTGCGTGAAACCTTCTGCACTGCAGTGCCTCGTAGGAGGCTACCATATTCCATAGTAGGCAAATGCACTGATGTACCGATATCCAAGTTGGCTTCAGGACATCCTGGACCACTGACTAGATCACCAATGCCTTTTCCAATGGAAGGAACACCATCTGTACTTTTGTATCGAGTATCATTCCCAAGAAGGGTAGCCTATTTGTCGGTTCCAAGTGTGAATTTGGAAGGTTCAGAATCCACATGTGATCATGGAGTAGTTGAGTTGAGAGGGCAATGCTTTGTAACAACCTCTTCCTGGAGGATGCCTTTATCAGTAGATCGTCCAGGTATGAAATTATGTTCACTCCCTGTTTGTAGAGGAGAAGCATCATCATCTCTACCATGACCTTGGTGAACACCCTCGGTGCTGTGGAGAGGCCAAATGGCAGGGCCTGGAACTGGTAGTGACAGTCCTGTATTGCAAACCTTAGATAAGCCTGATGAGGTGGCCAGATCGGAATATGAAGGTATGCATCCTTGATATCCAGAGACACCAGGAATTTCCCTTCCTCCAGACCGGAGATCACCGCTTTTAGAGACTCCATCTTGAATTTGAATATCCATAAGTATGGGTTCAGGATGGGCCTTCCAAACAATCCGGCTTTGGTACTACGAACAGGTTGGAAAAATAACCCTTGTTCTGTAGCCGAGGTGGAACTGGGACAATGACCTGTGTCTGAACCAACTTTTGAATTGCCTGTTGCAGGATTGTACTTGCTTCCTGAGAAGCTGGTAAGCCTGATTTGAAGACTCTGCGAGGTGGGAGTTCTTGAAACTCCAATCTGTATCCATGGGCAATAAGATCTTTGACCCAGGGATTTAAGCATGATGTTGCCCAGATATGACTGAAATCCTTTAAACGTGCTCCCACCTGCCTGTTCTTCAGGCAGCGTGGTCCACCGTCATGCTGAAGACTTTCAGGAAGCAGAACCTGAGCTCTGTTCTTGAGAACCTGTAGGCAGTGGAGGAACCTTTGGATCTGTTTTTAAATTTTGCTGCCCGAAAGGACTGTAACGTAGGGGCAGAATATGATTTTCTAGCTGGGGTTGCTGCGGAAGGAAGATATGTCGACTTACCCGCAGTCGCCTTGAATATCCAGGTATCCAGTTCATCTCCGAACAAGGCCTCACCTGTGAAGGGCAGGCTCTCCACGCTTCTCCTGGAATCCGCATCCGTAGTCTATTGGCGTAGCCATAAGCCTCTGCGTGCGGACACTGACACGTGCGTTGAGCAGGCCAATTTCCTCCATGGCCTTCACCATAACGTTTGCAGAGTCCTGAATGTGATGCAAGAGTAATTCAATATCACTCCTATGTAGAGAATCTAAATCATCAATTAGGTTACCTGACCATTTTGCAATGGCCCTAGGTATCCATGCACAAGCAATAGTGGGTCTTTGGGCCACCCCAGCAGCTGTGTACAGAGATTTGAGTGTGGTCTCAATTCCGCGTATCCTTTAAGGAGGCTGCGCCTGGGACAGGTAAATAATTTTACTTGACAATTTAGATACAGAGGCGTCCACTATCGCTGGATTTTCCCATTTCTTCCTATCATCTTGAGGGAAAGGAAATGAGGCGAGCAATCTTTTAGGGATTTTAAACTTTTTCTCTGGATTTACCCAAGTTTCTGCAAAAAGAGAACGTAACTCTTCTGACGCAGGGAAAGTAACGGAGGATATTTTTTACATTAAAATAAGATTCTTCCTCTTCTACTGTTACTTTTTCTGAAATCTGCAATACATCCCTGATGGCCTCTGTCAGAGCGTGCACCTCTTGAGCAAGAGCTGCACCCCCCCCCCCCCCCCAGATCCACCTCACCGTCCCCTGTATCTGAGGCATCGTCATCAGTGTCAGCCTGCAATATCTGGGCCAGTGTACACTTCTGTGGATAAATGGGAGAGGTTAGAGGCGCAGGTGTGGGAGCTGACTCTTTATTCATCAGGTCATCCACAGACTCTCTCAAATACTGCGTCTCCTTCTCAGTATGGGAGAGTTTATTAGAAATATTAGTAATCATCCCCCTTATGGAGTCCAGCCAAGGCGGTTCAGACCCAGTAGCCTGAGAATGTGTACTGTCCTGAGTACACTGGGGAGGAAAAACATTCTGCTGTGCAGGAAACACACTCCTTGGACATTGTAATGTGAGGTACACACACACACACACACACACACACACACACACACACACGAGAATATGCAGTAAGCACAATTCCACACAGAGCCCCTTAGAGAGACACAGAGGAATGAGGACACCAGCCACACAGCGCCCCTTCAGCTAACAAATAACTTAGTCAGGTGCAGACTAAATTCCCTTAATAGGGTATTAGTAAGGACATAACTGTTGCCCCTCCCCCCTCTATAATCCCCTGGTACCTTTTAGTTAGTCTGGAGTTGATGTGGAGGGGCAGCGCTTCCCTGCCAGCGTTTTCTGTGTGAGCTGTAGAGAGAAAATTGCGCTGGTGAGCTGCTGAATACGCGCACGGTCTTCCCGCATTTTATAATGGCTTGAGGTACTTTTTATGCTTACACGATGGGTAAGAACCCTGTAAGGCTGTATCTGCCAGTGTCCTGAGTATTGTGACTATCAGCTCGCCCCGCAGCGCGATCACACCTCAGTGTGTACTGAAAGCCTCAGATTCTGAGAGTAAATCAGGCAGCCCACGCTTATGTGGCCCTGAACTAGGGAGAGGGGGCTGTGTATCATCTGCCCTTGCAGCTAGGTCTGCTACAGCCTGCTGCAGTAGTTGTGTCTTTTGCTTATTAGCAGTAAGCTGGGATGACATGTCTGTCATCATGATTTTTATGGCACTGAGCCAGGATGGCTCCTGACCCTCCCCCTCCAGTCTAACTAACTTGGGAAGACTGGCTGCATTGTTCACATGAGAGGGAACCCAACGCAGAGGGAGATAATCTGGTGTGACATACACTGCATAATTGGTGTTTTACCATGTTTACAGTAGACAACAATCAACCACACAAACAGACAAGTATATTCAATAGCAAGCCTGCCCAGACTGGTATGTGAGGAGACACAGAGAGAGGAACAACACACCCAAACCTGTCAGACTCGGTATAACACCGGAGTATTGTCCTTTTCAGGACACTATAGTGTGTATAATAGCGGCTCTCCCCCATATTTACACCCCTGTACCAGTTTCCTGTGTATCCTGAGTGTCTGGAGGAGCTGTGTGTCCTTGCTGCTGCAGCTGTAAGCAGAGGAAAGAGCCAAAACGCCACTGGTCCCGCTCTGAGGAAGCTCCGCCCCCTGTAATGGCGCTGGAGCTCTACAGATATTTATACTGGCAATGTCTCCTAACAGGTGTAAAAAGTAACATAAATGCCTGTTTCCAACAACGCTGCCAGTGTACACAGGGGGCTATAGCGGATCCCCCTGTAGAGCGTCCGTATGCCGCCCCTGCGATAGCGCCCTTGTGGGTCCCCCGGTTTGTACTCACCACTCTTCTCACCTCCCGGCATTGTTAGGGGGTGTGCGACGTGCTGCGATTGCGTTTGGTAATGCACAATGCCCTGCGGTACCAACAACCTCTCAGGACGGTGGTCCTGCAGCGGGGGAGCGGCTCTGACGTCTGAAGAGACCGGTAACCGCCCCCCCCCCCCCTACTCCCTCAGTGCAGGTATACTGTTATACTGTTGCCCAAACAGTATACCGACAATAACAACGTTTAAAATAAACGGAGGAAAAATTCTCTGGAGCTCCAGAGTGGCATCCTCTCCTGAGGGCACATTTTACTAAACTGGATGTAGGAGAGGGCATAGAGGGGAGGAGCCAGCACACCCAATGGAAGAACTTTAAAGTGCACCGGCTATACTCCATCGTACAAAGTCCCCAGTATCCCTTATGGATGTTAGAGAAAAAGGAGTGGTTTATATATAGACCGGCATGTGCTAATAGAGACACTCTCATTGAATACCTGGCATGTTATACTATAGACAGATGTACTGCTAGCACACAGTATGGCTGCTGGTGACACACAGTGACATGATGTGAGGGGAGAGCAGGAGAATAATAGGGGCTGATGGCTCCTGATGTATGAGATACACCAGAGAGTGTGGGGAGGAGACTGGTCAGATCTCTGGGCTGGTGACACACAGTGACATGATGTGAGAGGGAGAGCAGGAGTATAATAGGGGCTAATGGCTCCTGATGTATGAGATACACCAGAGAGTGTGGGGAGGAGACTGGTCAGATCTCTGGGCTGGTAACACACAGTGACATGATGTGAGGGGGAGAGCAGGAGTATAATAGGGGCTGATGGCTCCTGATGTATGAGATACACCAGAGAGTGTGGGGAGGAGACTGGTCAGATCTCTGGGCTGGTAACACACAGTGACATGATGTGAGAGGGAGAGCAGGAGTATAATAGGGGCTAATGGCTCCTGATGTATGAGATACACCAGAGAGTGTGGGGAGGAGACTGGTCAGATCTCTGGGCTGGTAACACACAGTGACATGATGTGAGGGGGAGAGCAGGAGTATAATAGGGGCTGATGGCTCCTGATGTATGAGATACACCAGAGAGTGTGGGGAGGAGACTGGTCAGATCTCTGGGCTGGTAACACAGTGACATGATGTGAGGGGGAGAGCAGGAGTATAATAGGGGCTGATGGCTCCTGATGTATGAGATACACCAGAGAGTGTGGGGAGGAGACTGGTCAGATCTCTGGGCTGGTAACACAGTGACATGATGTGAGGGGGAGAGCAGGAGTGTAATAGGGGCTGATGGCTCCTGATGTATGAGATACACCAGAGAGTGTGGGGAGGACACTGGTCAGATCTCTGGGCTGGTAACACACAGTGACATGATGTGAGGGGGAGAGCAGGAGTATAATAAGGGCTGATGGCTCCTGATGTATTAGATACAATGAAGAGTGTGGGGAGGAGACTGGTCAGATCTCTGGGCTGGTAACACACAGTGACATGATGTGAGGAGGAGAGCAGGAGTATAATAGGGGCTGATGTCTCCTGATGTATGAGATACACCAGAGAGTGTGGGGAGGAGACTGGTCAGATCTCTGGGCTGGTAACACAGTGACATGATGTGAGGGGAGAGCAGGAGTATAATAGGGGCTGATGTCTCCTGATGTATGAGAAACAACAGAGAGTGAGGGGAGAGCAGGAGTATAATAGGGGCTGATGGCTCCTGATGTATGAGATACACCAGAGAGTGTGGGGAGGAGACTGGTCAGATCTCTGGGCTGGTAACACAGTGATATGATGTGAGGGGGAGAGCAGGAGTATAATAGGGGCTGATGGCTCCTGATGTATTAGATACACCAGAGAGTGTGGGGAGGAGACTGGTCAGATCTCTGGGCTGGTAACACAGTGACATGATGTGAGGGGGAGAGCAGGAGTATAATAGGGGCTGATGTCTCCTGATGTATGAGAAACAACAGAGAGTGAGGGGAGAGCAGGAGTATAATAGGGGCTGATGGCTCCTGATATATGAGATACACCAGAGAGTGTGGGGAGGAGACTGGTCAGATCTCTGGGCTGGTAACACACAGTGACATGATGTGAGGGGGAGAGCAGGAGTATAATAGGGGCTGATGGCTCCTGATGTATGAGATACACCAGAGAGTGTGGGGAGGAGACTGGTCAGATCTCTGGGCTGGTAATACACAGTGACATGATGTGAGGGGGAGAGCAGGAGTATAATAGGGGCTGATGGCTCCTGATGTATGAGATACACCAGAGAGTGTGGGGAGGAGACTGGTCAGATCTCTGGGCTGGTAACACAGTGATATGATGTGAGGGGGAGAGCAGGAGTATAATAGGGGCTGATGGCTCCTGATGTATTAGATACACCAGAGAGTGTGGGGAGGAGACTGGTTAGATCTCTGGGCTGGTAACACACAGTGACATGATGTGAGGGGAGAGCAGGAGTATAATAGGGGCTGATGGCTCCTGATGTATGAGATACACCTGAGAGTGTGGGGAGGAGACTGGTCAGATCTCTGGGCTGGTGACACACAGTGACATGATGTGAGGGGGAGAGCAGGAGTATAATAGGGGCTGATGTCTCCTGATGTATGAGATACACCACAGAGTGTGTGGGGAGGACACTGGTCAGATCTCTGGGCTGGTGACACACAGTGACATGATGTGAGGAGGAGAGTAGGAGTATAATAGGGGCTGATGGCTCCTGATGTACGAGATACACCAGAGAGTGTGGGGAGGAGACTGGTCAGATCTCTGGGCTGGTAACACACAGTGACATGATGTGAGGGGAGAGCAGGAGTATAATAGGGGCTGATGGCTCCTGATGTATGAGATACACCAGAGAGTGTGGGGAGGACACTGGTCAGATCTCTGGGCTGGTAACACAGTGACATGATGTGAGGGGGAGAGCAGGAGTATAATAGGGGCTGATGGCTCCTGATGTATGAGAAACAACAGAGAGTGAGGGGAGAGCAGGAGTATAATAGGGGCTGATGGCTCCTGATGTATGAGATACACCAGAGAGTGTGGGGAGGAGACTGGTCAGATCTCTGGGCTGGTAACACAGTGATATGATGTGAGGGGGAGAGCAGGAGTATAATAGGGGCTGATGGCTCCTGATGTATTAGATACACCAGAGAGTGTGGGGAGGAGACTGGTCAGATCTCTGGGCTGGTAACACAGTGACATGATGTGAGGGGGAGAGCAGGAGTATAATAGGGGCTGATGTCTCCTGATGTATGAGAAACAACAGAGAGTGAGGGGAGAGCAGGAGTATAATAGGGGCTGATGGCTCCTGATGTATGAGATACACCAGAGAGTGTGGGGAGGACACTGGTCAGATCTCTGGGCTGGTAACACACAGTGACATGATGTGAGGGGGAGAGCAGGAGTATAATAGGGGCTGATGGCTCCTGATGTATGAGATACACCAGAGAGTGTGGGGAGGACACTGGTCAGATCTCTGGGCTGGTAACACACAGTGACATGATGTGAGGGGGAGAGCAGGAGTATAATAAGGGCTGATGGCTCCTGATGTATTAGATACAATGAAGAGTGTGGGGAGGAGACTGGTCAGATCTCTGGGCTGGTAACACACAGTGACATGATGTGAGGAGGAGAGCAGGAGTATAATAGGGGCTGATGTCTCCTGATGTATGAGATACACCAGAGAGTGTGGGGAGGAGACTGGTCAGATCTCTGGGCTGGTAACACACAGTGACATGATGTGAGGGGGAGAGCAGGAGTATAATAGGAGCTGATGGCTCCTGATGTATGAGATACACCAGAGAGTGTGGGGAGGAGACTGGTCGGATCTCTGGGCTGGTAACACACAGTGACATGATGCGAGAGGAGAGCAGGAGTACAATAGGGGCTGATGTCTCCTGATGTATGAGATACACCAGAGAGTGTGGGGAAGAGACTGGTCAGATCTCTGGGCTGGTAACACACAGTGACATGATGTGAGAGGAGAGCAGGAGTATAATAGGGGCTGATGGCTCCTGACTCCACCACTGGGAAATTACATTTTCCTCATTAGTTTGTACTGACAGAGGAGGCTGTAGGATAAGAGATTGCTGTAGTGACTGAGCAAGGAGAATATGTGACTCTTTTCTGTAGTAAGTGTTTATTACTCACCTGTGCTGATATATGTAGGGATCTCCTCCTCCTTACACTGCTGATCACCCCTCACATATGTCTCTTCTTCTCCCTCTATATCTTCTGCCTTTATATCAGTCACATACATCTCTTCTTCTCCCTCTATATCTTCTGCCTTTATATCGGTCACATACGTCTCTTCTTCTCCCTCTGTATCTTCTGCCTTCATATCAGTCACATACGTCTCTTCTTCTCCCTCTATATCTTCTGCCTTTATATCAGTCACATACATCTCTTCTTCTCCCTCTGTATCTTCTGCCTTTATATCAGTCACATACGTCTCTTCTTCTCCCTTTATATCTTCTGCCTTTATATCAGTCACATACGTCTCTTCTTCTAACTCTATATCTTCTGTCTTCATATCAGTCACATACGTCTCTTCTTCTCCCTCTGTATCTTCTGCCTTCATATCAGTCACATACGTCTCTTCTTCTCCCTCTATATCTTCTGCCTTTATATCAGTCACATACGTCTCTTCTTCTCCCTCTATATCTTCTGTCTTCATATCAGTCACATACGTCTCTTCTTCTCCCTCTATATCTTCTGCCTTCATATCAGTCATGTACTAGAATGACATTTGCAAACAGATTAAACTGAGGTGAAACAGTATAATATCAGTGTATAAGACACACAGCTTCTCTACAGATCATATAGTGACAGTGACTTTGGTATATTGGTGAGACCCTAAATCCCACCTACCTGATCCTCCTGTGGGGTCCTGTGATTCTCCTCTGTACAATCCTGGGAATACAGAGGACGGGGACATCTCTCTGGGGTATCTCTGTTACTGGGTCCATCTGTAGGAGACACACAGTGACTGAGTACAGTGTATATATGTGATTATCAGGTGATGTGAGTATATAGGGGCCCCCATACCTGCTCTCCCCTGTACAATACATGACAGTCTCCTCTTACCCAGTGATGTGAGGGGCTGGTGATTCTCCATCATCACGTCCTTGTACAGACCCCTGTGTTCCTCTATATACTCCCCCTCCTGCATGGAGACATAGACAGTGACATCCTGACACCTTGTAGGAACCTGACACACACAGTGATACAGTCATCACCCAGACACGTCCCCTGGTGTTACTGTATAATGCCCCATTCCCAGCAGTCACCTCTCCAGTCATCACCCACACACATCCTCTGGTGTTACTGTATAATGTCCCATTCACGGCAGTCACCCCTCCAGTCATCAACTAGATACATCCCCTGGTGTTACTGTATAGTGTCCCATTCCCAGCAGTCACCTCTCCAGTCATCACCCAGACACGTCCCCCTGGTGTTACTGTATAATGGCCCATTCCCAGCAGTCACCTCTCCGGTCATCACCCAGACACATTCCCTGGTGTTACTGTATAATGTCCCATTCCCAGCAGTCACCTCTCCAGTCATCACCCAGACACGTCCCCTGGTGTTACTGTATAATGCCCCATTCCCAGCAGTCACCTCTACAGTCATCACCCAGACACGTCCCCCGGTATTACTGTATAATGTCCCATTCCCAGCAGTCACCTCTCCAGTCATCACCCAGACACATCCCCTGGTGTTACTGTATAATGCTCCATTCCCAGCAGTCACCTCTACAGTCATCACCCAGACACATCCCCTGGTGTTACTGTATAATGTCCCATTCACGGCAGTCACCTCTCCAGTCATCAACTAGACACATCCCCTGGTGTTACTGTATAATGTCCCATTCCCAGCAGTCACCTCTCCAGTCATCACCCAGACACGTCCCCCTGGTGTTACTGTATAATGCCCCATTCCCAGCAGTCACCTCTCCAGTCATCACCCAGACACAACCCCTGGTGTTACTGTATAATGCCCCATACCCAGCAGTCACCTCTCCAGTCAGCAGCTAAATGATCTTGTTGGTGAGTTTCAGGATCTTCTGGTCATTGTGTCTCTTATGTATCAGTGAGTCAGTAAGTGAGGTGGAGGCACTGTGATGGGACTCTAGGTCCTGCTTAGTCCACCTGCAACACGAGGATGGTTGCTGGGGGTCTCATGCTCACTGAATGTCTTCTTCACTATGGTGTAATCCTGCTAAATGGGGGAGACATCAATATCACTGTAAATACTCCCAGATCCCCTCACCTCCCCAGTCACATCCCTGTATTATCACTATAGTTAAAAATGATGTAAATGTGATGCTCCCAGATCACCCTCACCCCCAGTCATGTCCCTGTATTATTACTATAGATGTAATTGATGTCACTGTGACATTCTCAGATCCCCTCACCTCCCAGTCATGTCCCTGTATTATTACTATAGATATAAGTGATGTCACTGAGATGCTCCCAGATCCCCCTCACCTCCCCAGTCATGTCCCTGTATTATTACTATAGATGTAATTGATGTCACTGTGACATTCCCAGATGTACTCACCTTCCCAGTCATGTCCCTGTATTATCACTATAGATATAAGTGATGTCACTGTGAAACTCCCAGACCCCCTCACCTCCCCAGTCATGTCCCTGTATTATCACTATAGATATAAGTGATGTCACTGTGAAGCTCCCAGACCCCCTCACCTCCTTATTCATGTCCCTGTATTATCACTATAGATATAAGTGATGTCACTGTGTCTCTCCCAGACCTCCTCACCTCCACAGTCGTGTCCTTGTATTATTACTATAGATATAAGTGGCGTCACTGTGAAGCTCCCAGATCCCCTCACCTCCCCAGTCACATCCCTGTATTATCACTATAGATATAAGTGATGTCACTGTGAAGCTCCCAGATCCCCTCACCTCCCCAGTCATGTCCCTGTATTATTACTATAGATATAAGTGATGTCACAATGATGCTCCCATATCCCCTCACCTCCCCAGTCATGTCCCTGTATTATTACTATAGATATAAGTGATGTCACAGTGATGCTCCCAGATCCCCTCACCTCCCCAGTCACATCCCTGTATTATTACTATAGATGTAATTGATGTCACTGAGACGCTCTCAGATCCCCTCACCTCCCCAGTCATATTCCTGTATTATTACTATAGCTATAAGTGATGTCACTGTGACATCACCACCACTCCAAATGTATAATAATAATAATAATAATAAGACGACACCACAAGCTGCTGTCCCTGTATAATAATAACCATACACAAAAACCTGCTCCCCCCGTATTATAATAATAACAACAGAACACACCATTCAGCTCTCCATTTATAGTTATAATAAAATGACACCACAGGCTGCTCCCTCTGCAAAAAAATAATAATAATAGAACACAACAGGCTACTACCTTCTGTATAATAATAACAACAGGACACCACAGCCTGCTTCCCCTGTATAATAATAATGACAGGACACCACAGGCTGCTGCTCCTGCATAATAATAATAATAATAATAATAATAATAATAATAATAATAATAAGTGGACACCACTAGCTACTCCTTCTTTATAATATTAATAATAGGACAACATAGGCTGCTACTCCTGTATAATAATAATAATAATAATAATAATAATAATAATAATAATAATAATAAGTGGACACCACTAGCTACTCCTTCTTTATAATATTAATAATAGGACAACATAGGCTGCTACTCCTGTATAATAATAATAATAATAATAATAATAATAATAATAATAATAACAGGATGCCACAGGCTGATCCACTGTATAAAAATAATAACAACAATATCAACAACTGCACACCACATGCTACTCCCCCTGTATAATAGGATTTTAATACCTACAGGTAAATCCTTTTCTCTTAGTTCGTAGAGGATGCTGGGGTCATCATTAGAACCATGGGGTATAGACGGGATCCGCAGGAGATTTGGGCACTTTAAGACTTTGAAAGGGTGTGAACTGGCTCCTCCCTCTATGCCCCTCCTCCAGATTCCCATTATAGGAACTGTGCCCAGGGAGACGGACATTTCGAAGAAAGGATTTATTGTTAAACTAAGGTGAGATCCATACCAGCTCACACCTCAACCATACCGCAGAACATGGCATTCAACAGAACACAGGCCAACGGCATGAACAATTGCAGCAACAGGCTGACAAGAAACGTAACACTATGCTGGGGGAAGAGAGATGCAGATGCACACTTTATTAATAGGATGTGCAATCCAGGTTCCCCCCTTTTTTCCACTATATTTGTGTATATATTGTACACTGGTAGGCCGGCTTCCTTCCTCTGGATTTGCACTCCTCCCATTCACCCTCAGGTGTTTTAATTGGCTGGGTTCCTGCATCTCAGATCACACATTGATAAGGCCCTATTTAGAGGTAAGTCCTGTATAAATTTATAGAATGTGATAATATTAGGGATGTTAGGGACCAATGTGATGAAGTCACCTGGCCGCGGTACATGGGCCCGCATATTTGCGCAAATGTGTGCTAAGAACTTCAATTATACTCCATGGTGGTCATTCCGAGTTGTTCGCTCTGTAAATTTCTTCGCATCGCAGCGATTTTCCGCTTAGTGCGCATGCGCAATGTCCGCACTGCGACTGCGAAAAGTAAATTTGCTAAGAAGTTTGGTATTTTACTCACGGTATTACGAGGCCGTTTTATGGGTGTGTGCGGAAAAACGCTACCGTTTCTGGGAAAAATGCTGGAGTGGCTGGAGAAACGGAGAAGTGTCTGGGCGAACGCTGGGTGTGTTTGTGACGTCAAACCAGGAACGACAAGCACTGAACTGATCGCAGATGCCGAGTAAGTCTGGAGCTACTCAGAAACTGCTGAGAAGTGTCTATTCGCAATTTTGAGAATCTTTCGTTCACAATTCAACTATGCTAAGATTCACTCCCAGTAGGCGGCGGCTTAGCGTGTGCAATGCTGCTAAAAGCAGCTTGCGAGCGAACAACTCAGAATGAGGGCCCATGTTAATTGTGAGGGTTTATTTAAATTATTTTTATTATCAGTGTTCTTAGTGCTAAGAGTGTGCATCTGCATCTCTCTTCCCCCAGCATAGTAGTAGAAGCCTCAGCATGATAGCACCTCTTGATATCTTTAGTAATAGGATGTGCAATCCAGGTTCCCCCCTTAAGAAACGTAACACAGCATATGTGTAACCATAACTATTAACTGCAGATACAGTACGCACTGGGACGGGCGCCAAGCATCCTCCACGGACTAAGAGAAAAGGATTTACCGGTAAGTATTAAAATCCTATTTTCTCATACGTCCTAGAGGATGCTGGGGTCACCATTAGAACCATGGGATTATACCAAAGCTCTAGAACGGATGGGAGAGTGCGGACGACTCTGCAGCCCCCATTGACCAAACTTAAGGTCTCCATCGGCCAAGGTGTCAAACTTATAGAACTGTGCAAAAGTGTTTGGCCCCGACCAAGTAGCTGCTCGGCAAAGTTGCAATGCCGAGACCCCCCGGGCAGCCACCCAGGATGAGCCCACCTTCCTAGTGGAATGGGCCTTCACTGATTCCGGTTATGGCAATCCAGCAGTGGAATAGGCCTGCTGAATCGTGTTACAGATACAGCGCGCAATGGTCTGCTTGAAAGCAGGACACCCAACCTTGTTGGGAGCATACAGGACAAATAGAGCTTCTGTTTTTCTGAAGTGAGCCGTTCTGGTGATATAAATCTTTAAAGCTCTGACCACATCCAGAGATTTTGAATCAACGAAGGCATCAGTAGCCACAGGTACCACGATAGGTTGGTTATGTGGAAAGAGGAAACCACCTTTGGGAAAAATTGCTGACGTGTCCTCAATTCAGCTCTATCTTCACGGAAGATCAAATAAGGGCTCTTGTGAGACAAGGCCGCCAACTCAGACACCCACCATGCAGATGCCAAGGCCAACAGGATGACCACTTTCCAAGTGAGGAATTTCAACACCACCTTCCATAAAGGTTCAAACCAATGTGATTGAAGGAACTGCAACACCACATTAAGATCCCATGGTGCCAATGGAGGTTGGATGTGCAATACGCCCTTCAGGAAAGTCTGAACTTCTGGAAGGGAGGCCAATTGTTTCTGAAAGAAAATCGATAAGGCTGAAATCTGAACCTTGATTGAGCCCAATTTTAGGCGCGCATCCACACCTGCTTGTAGAAAATGGGGAAACCTTCCTAGCTGAAACTCTTCCATAGGAGCCTTCTTGGATTCACACCAAGACACATATTTTCTCCAAATATGGTGGTAATGTATAGACGTTACCCCTTTTCTGGCCTGAATAAGTGTGGGAATGACTTCACTGAGAATAACCTTACGTGCTAGGATTTTGCGTTCAACTGCCATGCCGTCAAACGTAGCCGCGGTAAGTCCTAATACACGCACAGAGGCCAGGGATCTCCGATGAGTAAGTCCTGAAGATCTGGATACCAAGCCCTCCTTGGCCAGTCTGGAACTATGAGGATCGCTCGGATCTTTGTTCTTCTTATGATCTTTAGAACTTTTGGAATGAGAGGAAGTGAAGGCAATACATACACCGACTGAAACACCCACGGTGTCACGAGAGCATCCACTGCAATCGCTTGAGGGTCCCTTGACATGGAACAATATCTCTGAAGCTTCTTTTTGAGACGAGAAGCCATCATGTCTACTTGAGGAGTTCCCCAATGACCTGTCACCTCTGCGAAGACTTCTTGGTGGAGGCCCCACTCTCCTGGATGGAGATCGTGTCTGCTGAGGAAGTCTGCTTCCCAGATGTCCACTCCTGGAATGAAGATTGCTGACAGAGCACTTGTATGCTTTTCCGCCCAGCGAAAAAGCCTTGTGGCTTCTGCCATCGCCGCTCTGTTTTTCGTTCCGCCCTGACGGTTTATGTACGCTACTGCTGTTACATTGTCTGACTGGATCAGTACAGGTAGATCTCGAAGAAGATGTTCCACTTGTAGGAGGCCGTTGTAAATTTCCCTTAGCTCCAGAACATTTATGTGGAGACAAGTTTCCTGACTTGACCATCTTCCTTGGAAGTTTTCTCCCATGGTGACTGCCCCCCAGCCTCGGAGGCTTGCATCCGTGGTCACTAGGATCCAGTCCTGTATCCCGAACCTGTGCCTCTCTAGGAGGTGAGAGCTGTGCAGCCACCACAGGAGTGATACCCTCGTCTTGGAAGACAGGATTATCTTCTGGTGCATGTGTAGATGGGACCCGGACCACTTGTTCAAGAGGTCGCGCTGGAACACTCTAGCATGTAACCTGCCAAACTGAATGGCCTCGTAGGCCACAACCCTCTTCCCCAGCAACCGAATGCATTGATGGATTGACACTCTTGGTGGTTTCAGACCAGACTCTGAAGTTCCAGAGCCTTTTCCACAGGAAGAAAGACTCTCTGTAGTTCTGTGTCCAATATCATTCCCAAAAATGACAACCGCATCGTCTGAATCAACTGTGATTTTGGCAAGTTTAGGAGCCAACCATGTTGTTGAAGAACTGTCATGGAGAGTGCAACGTTCCGGACCAACTGGTCCCTGGATCTCACCTTTATCAGGAGATCATTCAAGTATGGGATAATTGTGACTCCTTGCTTGCGAAGGAGAACAATCATCTCCGCCATTCATTTGGTGAAAATCCTCGGAGCCGTGGATGGACCAAACGGCAACGTTTGAAATTGGTAATGACACTCCTGAATTGCAAATCTCAGGTAAGCCTGGTGTGGAGGATAAATGGGAACATGTAAGTAGGCATCTTTTATGTCCACCGACACCATAAAATCCCCTTCCTCCAGGCTGGAGATCACTGCTCGGTGATCACTGCTCGGTGAGACATCTTGAATTTGAATCTCATTAGGTAGAAATTCAGAGATTTCATGTTATAGGATTGGTCTGACCGAGA
Organism: Pseudophryne corroboree; assembly: GCF_028390025.1. Lineage (NCBI taxonomy): Eukaryota > Metazoa > Chordata > Amphibia > Anura > Myobatrachidae > Pseudophryne > Pseudophryne corroboree. The sequence goes on along the minus strand of NW_026967531.1, from coordinate 653,218 downwards.
CGTCCGGCTTCGGGACCACAAACAGGCTCGAAAAAAACCTTCTCCCTATTGTGACTGGGGAACCTTAATGATAACTTGATTTTGACACAATTTTTGTATTGCGTCACAAATTACCTCCCTGTCCGGAAGAAAAGCTGGTAAGGCCGATTTGAAAAAACGGCGAGGGGGGACGTCTTGAAACTCCAGCTAGTACCCTTGGGATACTATTTGTAAAATCCAAGGGTCTAGGTTCGAACGAACCCAAAACTGACTTAAAAATTTGAGACGGGCCCCCACCAGTGCGGACTCCCGCATAGGAGCCCCGACGTCATGCGGTGGAATTGGCAGAAGCCTGGGAGAACTTCTGCTCCTGGGAGCCTGACAAGGCTGGAGATCGTTTACCTCTTCCCCTTCCTCTAGTAGCAAGGAAGGAAGAACCTCGGCCATTTCTGAATTTATTGGGCCGAAAGGATTGCATCTGATAATGGTACGTTTTCTTTTGTTGTGGAGGAACATAAGGTAAAAAGAATGAATTACCCGCGGTAGCCTAGACTCCAAATCATCAAGGCCGTCTCCAAATAAGGCCTTACTTTTACATGGTAGAGATTCCGTACTTTTCTTGTAGTCAGCATCAGCATTCCATTGGTGAATCCACAACGCACGCCTAGCTGAGACAGCCATGGCATTGGCCTTTGATCCCAAAAGACCAATAACTCTCGCAGCTTCCTTAAGGTATGCTGCAGCGTCCTTGATATAACCCAGTGTCAAGAGGATACTATCCCTATCTAGGGTATCTATATAAGATGACAAATTATCTGCCCACTTTTCGATAGCACTACTTACCCACGCAGACTCAATGACAGGTCGGAGTAGTGTACCCGTGATCACATAAATGGACTTCAATGTAGTTTCTTATTTACGATCCGCAGGATCCTTATGGGCCGCCGTGTCAGGTGACGGGAGAGCCACCTTTTCAGACAAATGAGACAAGGCCTTGTCCACAGTGGGGGGTGACTCCCACTTTTCCCTATCCGTCGAGGGAAACGGATAAGCTGCCATAATTCTTTTGGGAATCTGAAACTTTTTGTCAGGACCGTCCCAAACTTTTTCAAATAGCGTGTTCAGTTCATGAGAGGGATGAAACGATATCTCAGGTTTCCTTTGTTTATACATACAGACCCTTTTATCAGGGACAGCCAGGTCCTCCGTGATATGTAATACATCTTTAACCACCACAATCATGTACTGAATGCTTTTTGCCAATTTTGGGTCTAACCTGGAATCGCTATACTCAACACTGGAATCAGTGTCCGTGTCGGTATCAGTGTCTGCCAACTGGGCCAACGTACGTTTTTTTGTGACCCTGAGGGGACCTGACTTTGGAATAACATATCCCCCACAGATTTCTTCCATGCCTGGGTCTGAGACTCAGACTTATCTAGCCTCTTACTAATAAGAGGAACACATTTACCCAATCAGGAGTCGGCGGTGCCGACAGGGTCACCCCCGCAGCCGTTTCTGTCCCTAATACAGCCTCCTCCAGGGAAGAGCCTTCAGCCTCAGACATGTCGACACACGTGCACCAAACACCCTCAGACACACTGGACATATAGGGGACAGACCCACAGTAGAGTCTGTCAGAGAGACACAGAGATTTGCCAGCTCACAACCCAGCGCCAAATCACCGGTTCTGAAACACTAAAGAATGCCCCAGACCTGCAGCGCTTTATATTAAATATATATATACACATATATTGCACCAATATTTCTGTGCCCCCCCTCCGTTTTGCACCCTGATACTTATTCAGAAGTGTGAGGAAGGACCAGCGTCTCTGCAGCCGTGTAGAGGAAAATGGCGCTGAGCGAGCTGTGAGGATGAAGCTCCACCCCTTAATGGCGCGGTTCAGTCCCGCTTTTTTTAAATATATATTTATACTGGCGGGGGTTAGGACAGTGCCTAGGCACTTATGTCCCCTTCTGCCAGTTTATTTTGAGGCTTTTCTGCTGCCCAGGGCACCCCCCTCCCGCACCCTGTAGTGTCGCTGTGTGTGTGTGGGTGCATGGCGCGCAGCGTGCGATCGCTGTGCTGTACCTCAGAATGCCGTCACTGAGGTCTTCTGATCTTCTTCTACTCATCTGACTTCTGGCTCTGTAAGGGGGGTGACGGCCGGCTCTGGGAACGAGCATCTAGGCGTACCTAGTGATCAGACCCTCAGGAGCTAATGGTGTCCTGTAGCCAGAAGCAGAGCCATTGAACTCACAGAAGTAGGTCCTGCTTCTCTCACCTCAGTCCCACGATGCAGGGAGACTATTGCCAGCAGTCCTCCCTGAAAATAAAAAACCTAACATAAGTTTTTCCGGGAAACTCAGTAGAGCTCCCTGTAGTGCGTCCAGTCTCACTGGGCACAATTCTAAAACTGGAGTCTGGAGGAGGGGCATAGAGGGAGGAGCCAGTTCACACCCTTTCAAAGTCTTAAAGTGCCCATGTATCCTGCGGATCCCGTCTATACCCCATGGTACTAATGGTGACCCCAGCATCCTCTAGGACGTATGAGAAAATAATAATAATAATGCTGCCACTATATAATAATAACAGGACACCACAGTCTGCTCCTCCTGTATAATACCAGGACACTACAGGCTGCTCCTACTGTATAATAACAGGACACCACAGGCTGCTCCCCCTGTATAATAATAATAATAATAATAATAATAATAATAATAGGACACCAATGGCCGCTCCGCCTGTTTAATAATAGCACACCACAGGCTGCTCCTCCTGTATAATAATAACAGGACACCACAGGCTGATCCTCCCATATTATAACAACAACAACAACAACAACAGGACACCACAGGCTGCTCCTCCTGTATAATACCAGGACACTACAGGCTGCTCCTACTGTATAATAATAATAATAATAATAATAGGACACCAATGGCCGCTCCCCCTGTTTAATAATAGCACACCACAGGCTGCTCCTCCTGTATAATAATAACAGGACACCACAGGCTGATCCTCCCGTATTATAACAACAACAACAACAACAGGACACCACAGGCTGCTCCTCCTGTCTATTATGACAACACAGGATGCTGCCCCTGTACATTATTGCAACACAGGCTGCTCCTCCTGTATACTATGACAACACAAGTTGTTACCCCTGTATATTATGACAACACAGGCCGCTCCTCCTGTATACTATGACAGCACAGGCCACTCTCCCTGTATATTATGACAACACAGGTCGATCCTCCTGTATACTATGATGGCACAGGCCACTCTCCCTGTATACTATGACAACACAGGCAGCTCCCCCTGTACAGCACAATGCCACAACACAAGTAATGTCCCGTGTATAGAATTACGGTAACGGCGGGGTCTGCACCACCTGTATTACGGTAACGGCGGGGTCTGCACCACCTGTATTACAGTAATAGGACACTAGAGTGTCAGCCACCTGTACAGGGATAATGCAGCACCAGAGGCTGCTCCAGCTGCACTATAACAAGGCACCAGAGGCTGCTCCCCCTGTAGTACAGAACCTGACACCAGAGCTGCTCAGCCTATAGAATAATAATAATAATATCATTACCTGCTGCCAGACACAGCAATGGCTGCTCTCTGCTCCTGCTGCCTTGTGGGAATGATAGAAGGAAGGCGGAGCTCAGACCAGGGGAAAATGGCCGCCGCTCCTGACGTCACTACACGGCCAGGGAACCTATTGCTGCTGCCGGACTGGTCTACAAGAAAATGGCCGCCGGCCTCTTCCACTGAGGACATGTATGGTAATAGTCATTACAGAGTGCTGGGCTTTGGGCGGGGTGGAGGAGGGGAGGTGCCAGTAACAAGGTAGCAACCGTTGCCAATCATACCCTACTTCCTGCCTGTGCGTTCCACCTTACTTCCGGACTGTGCGTTCCACATGCAGGAAGTGAGTTTTCATCGACTTGTGCAGCCTCCCAGTGTCCGTGGAGATCAGGTAATGGCGTCTTACTATACAGGGGGAGCAGCCTGTGGTGACCTGTTGTTGTTATTATTATTATACAGGGGGAGCAGCCTGTGGTGTCCTGTTATTATTATTATACAGGGGGAGCAGCCTGTGGTGTCCTGATATTAATATTATTATTATTATTATTATACAGCAGGAGCAGCCTGTGGTGTCTTGTTATTATTATACAGGATGAGCAGCCTGTGGTGTCCTATTTTTATTATTATTATTATTATTATTATTATTATTATTATTATTATTATTATTATTATACAGGGGGAGGAGCCTGTGGTGTCCTGATATTATTTGTATACAGGGCGAGCAGCCTGTGGTATCCTGTTATTATTATTATTATACAGGTGGAGGAGCCTGTGGTGTCCTGATATTATTTGTATACAGGGCGAGCAGCCTGTTGTCTCTTGTTGTTATTGTTATTATTACAATACAGGAGTAGCAGTGTGTGGTGTCCTGTTATTATTATTATTATTACTACTATTATTATTATTATACAGAGGGAGCAGCTTGTGGTGTCCTGTAATTATTATTATTATACAGGAGGAGCAGCTTGTGGTGTCCTGTTATTATTATACAGGGGGAGTAGCCTGTGGTGTCCTTTTATTATTATTATACTGGAGGAGCAACCTGTGGTGTCCTGTTAATAAAGACATATGTTATTATGTTTATGCTGGGGTGCAGCCTTTAGTGTCGTTGTTATTATTATTATTAATTTTATTATATGAAATTGTGGGGATTGAAAATATTGCTCAAATTCTCGGATATATTAAAGCAGAGACCATAATATCCCTGGCATGTGTAACAGATGATAATTGAAGCAGTATGAAGAAAATGTATATCACACACCTGGGAGTGTCACAGTGACATCATTTAGATCTATAGTAATAAAGGTACATGACTGGGGAGGTAAAGGGATCTGGGAGTGTCACTTTGACATCACTTATATCTATAGTAATAATACAGGGACATGACTGGGGAGGCGAGGGGATCTGGGAGTGTCACAGTGATGTCACTTATATCTATAGTAATAATACAGGGACATGACTGGGGAGGTGAGGGGATCTGGGAGCATCACTGTGACCTTATATCTATAGTAATAATACAGGGACATGACTGGGGAGGTGAGGGGGACCTGGGAGTGTCACAGTGACAAGAGAAAGAAAGTAGACTTCTTTGTGGGCGCACTCTTGTGAAGAAATAATGAGATATTCTCAAAGAGTAAAATATAACTTTTATTACAAATGATTAAGAAATTATTCAATCTCCTGAGAACAAATAATGTCTCCTGCCGCCTTTCCCCTGCCTGTCTCCTGCCGCCTTTCCCCTGCCTGTCTCCTGTTGCCTTTACCCCGTCTGTCTCCTGCCGCCTTTCCCCTGCCTGTCTCCTGCCACCTCCACCCTGCAGCCCACCTGCCTGTCTCCTGCCGCCTTTTTCCTGCCTGTCGCCTTTTCCCTGTCTCCTGCTCCCCCTGGCCGGTCTCCTGCCGCCTTTCCCCTGTCTCCTGCCACCCCCTCCCTGTCTCCTGCCACCTCCTTGCCTGTCTCCTGCAACCTTTCCCCTGCCTGTTTCCTGCAACCTTTCCCCTGCCTGTCTCCTGCAACCTTTTCCCTGCCTGTCTCCTGCCGCCTTTCCACCTCCTGTCTTCTGCCACCTCCTTGCCTGTCTCCTGCCACCTTTGCTACACCATCGGCTGGATGTGTGAAACCTGAGGTCACGGAGACTGTCGCCGCAGCTCCATGAATGAGGCCATGAAATTTCCCTCAGGAGACCCTGTCCCTTCACAACCAATTCTCACCCTTACACCACTTCATGGCTGCAGCCATACTCGTCTGACAACTCAGGACACATAGAGCACATGCTCCGTACGGGTTTTGCACATGAGCGGTGTACCGAACATCAGCTCATTGTGACTCCACCCACAATAGCGCTACATTCTAGATCAGTCCCACTATGCAGTACAGCCTTATGGGGCTGGGTCACAGGAACCTCGGAGACACTGACCAGGACTCTGTGGCTGTGAGCAAATAGGAGACTTAATGACCACTCTATTTTATATTTACTATGTTACATGTGCAATATGTTTTATGTATTATATTTATTCCAAGGAACTCCAGCTGTGGGGAACGGAGTCTTTATTACACATCACACGTTCTGTATTCTCTCTGATTCACAAAGGATGGACAAGGACAGGAGTCACAGGACTGAAAAGATAATAAATATCACCCTGGAGATCATCTACCTACTGACTGGGGAGGTGAGTGGATCTGGGAGCGTCTCAGTGACCTTATATCTATAGTAATAATACAGGGACATGACTGGGGAGGTGAGTGGATCTGGGAGCGTCACAGTGACCTTATATCTATAGTAATAATACAGGGATATGACTGGGGAGTTGAGTGGATCTGAGAGCATCAAAGTGACCTTATATCTATAGTAATAATACAGGGACATGACTGGGGAGGTGAGGGGATCTGGGAGCATCACTGTGACTTTATATCTATAGTAATAATACAGGGACATGACTGGGGAGGTGAGGGGATCTGGGAGCATCACTGTGACATCACTTATATCTATAGTAATAATACAGGGACATGATTGGAGAGGTAAGGGGAACTGGGAGTGTCACAGGGACCTTATATCTTTAGTAATGATACAGGAACATAACTGGGGAGGTGAGGGGATCTGGGAGCGTCACAGTGACCTTATATCTATAGTGATAATACAGGGACATGACTGGGAAGGTGAGGGGATCAGGGAGCATCACTGTGGCCTTATATCTATAGTAATAATAGAGGGACATGACTGGGGAGGTGAGGGGATCTGGGAGCATCACTGTGACCTTATATCTATAGTAATAATACAGGAACATGACTGGGGAGGTGAGGGGATCTAGGAGTGTCACAGTGACATCACTTATATCTATAGTAATAATACAGGGACATGACTGGGGAGGTGATAGGATCTGGAAGCATCACTGTGACCTTATATCTATAGTAATAATACAGGGACATGACTGGGGAGGTGAGGGGATCTGGGTGCGTCACTGTGACATCTCTAATATCTATAGTCATAATAGAGGAATATGACTGGGAATCAGAGCATCACAGTGAGGTCACATATCTATAGTAATAATACAGGGATGTCACTGGGGAGGTGAGGGGATCTGGGAGCATCACAGTGACATCACGTATATCTATAGTAATAATACAGGGACTTGACTTGGGAGGTGATGGGATCTTGGAGATTCATAGTGACGTCACTCATCTATAGTAATAATACAGGGACATGACTGGGGGGGTGAGAGGATTTTAAAGCGTTACTGATAAGTAACTTATATCTATAGTAAATACAGGGACTTGACTACGGAGGTGGGGGGATCTGGAAGCGGCGCAGTGATGTCACATATCTATAGCAATAACACAGGGGAATGACTGGGGAGGTGAGGTGATCTGGGATCGTCACAGTGGCATCACATATCTATAGTAAATACAGGGACATGACTGGGGAGGGAAGGGGATCTGGTAGTGACGCAGTGATGTCACATATCTATAGTAATAACACATGGACATGACAGGGGAGGTGAGGTGATCTGGGAGTGTCACAGTGACATCACTTATATCTATAGTAATCATACAAGGACATGACTGGGGAGGTGAAGGGATCTGGGAGCATCACTTTGACGTCACATATATCTATAGTATTAATACAGGGACATAACTGCATAGGTGAGGGGTTTGGGAGCGTCACAGTGATGTCACTTTTGTCTATAGTAATAAAACAGGGACATGACTGGGGAAGTGAGTGAATCTTGGAGTGTCACAGTGACATCACTTATATCTTTAGTAATAATTCAGGGACATGACTGGGGAGGTGAGGGGGTCTTGGAGCCTGACAGTGACATCACTAATATCTATAGTAATAATACAGGGACACGACTGAGGAGGTTAAGGGATCTTGCAGCTTCATAGTGACGTCACTTATATCTATAGTAATAATACAGGGACATGACTGGGGAGGTGAGTGGATCTGGGAGTGTATATATTGATATTTGATGTCTCCACCATTACACAGGATTACACAATAGTGAAGAAGACATCCAATGGGTGTGAGACACCCAGCAGCCATCCCCGTGTATCAGGAGGACTGAGTAGAACCCAAAGCCCAATCACGGTGCCTCCACCTCACTCACTGACACATGAGAGACACAATGACAAGAAGATCCTGGAACTCACCAACAAGATCATTCAACTGCTGACTGGAGAGGTGACTGCTGGGAATGGGGCATTATACAGTAACAACGGGGGATGTGTCTGGGTGATGACTGGAGAGGTGACTGCTGGGAAGGGGACATTATACAGTAACACCGGGGGATGTGTCTGGGTGATGACTGGAGAGGTGACTGCTGGGAATGGGACATTATACAGTAACACCAGGGGACGTGTCTGGGTGATGACTGGAGAGGTGACTGCCGGGAATGGAGCATTATACAGTAACACCGGGGAATGTGTCTGGGTGATGACTGGAGAGGTGACTGCCGGGAATGGGGCATTATACAGTAAAACCGGGGGATGTGTCTGGGTGATGACTGGAGAGGTGACTGCTGGGAATGGGACATTATACAGTAACACCAGGGGATGTGTCTGGGTGATGCCTGGAGAGGTTACTGCTTGGAATGGGACATTATACAGTAACACCAGGGGACGTGTCTGGGTGATGACTGGAGAGGTGACTGCTGGGAATGTAACATTATACAGTAACACCGGGGGATGTGTCTGGGTGATGACTGGAGAGGTGACTGCTGGGAAGGGGACATTATACAGTAACACCGGGGAATGTGTCTGGGTGATGACTGGAGAGGTGACTGCTGGGAATGGGGCATTATACAGTAACACCAGGGGACGTGTCTGGGTGATGACTGGAGAGGTGACTGCTGGGAATGGGGCATTATACAGTAACACCGGGGGATGTGTCTGGGTGATGACTGTATCACTGTGTGTGTCAGGTTCCTATAAGGTGTCAGGATGTCACTGTCTATGTCTCCATGCAGGAGGAGGAGTATATAGAGGAACACAGGGGTCTGTACAAGGACGTGATGATGGAGAATCACCGGCCCCTCACATCACCGGGTAAGAGGAGACTGTCATGTATTGTACAGGGGAGAGCAGGTATGGGGGCCCCTATATACACACATCATCTGATAATCACATATATACACTGTACTCAGTCACTGTGTGTCTCCTACAGATGGTCCCAGTAACAGAGATACCCCAGTGAGACGTCCCCGTCCTCTGTATTCCCAGGATTGTACAGAGGAGAATCACAGGATCCCACAGGAGGATCAGGTAGGTGGGATTTAGGGTCTCCCAAATATACCAAAGTGACTGTCACTATAGAAACATAGAATTTGTCGACAGATAAGAACCACTTGGCCCATCTAGTCTGCCCCTTATTTTTTTTTATTTTTTTTATCACTAACCTTATTTGATCCTTATTTCTTTGTAAGGATATCCTTATGTCTATCCCATGCATGTTTAAATTGCTCTACTGTCTTAGCCTCTACCACCTCTGATGGGAGGCTATTCCACTTGTCCACTACCCTTTCTGTGAAATAATTTTTCCGCAAATTTCCCCTGAACCTCCCCCCCTCCAGTCTCAGTGCATGTCCTCGTGTCCTATTGCTTCTCTTCATTTGGAGAATGTTTCCCTCCTGGACTTTGTTAAAAGCCTTCATATATTTGAAAGTTTCTATCATGTCCCCCCTTTCCCTTCTCTGCTCCAAACTATACATATTGAGATTTCTTAGTCTTTCTGGGTATGTTTTGTGATGTAAGCCATGCACCATTTTAGTTGCCCTCCTTTGTACAGTTTCTAATGTATTAATATCCTTTTGAAGATATGGCCTCCAGAACTGAATACAGTATTCTAGATGAGGCCGTACCAATGACCTATACAGTGGCATTATTACTTCTTTCTTTCTGTTACTGATTCCTCTCCCAATGCAGCCAAGCATCTGACTAGCCTTCCTCATTGCCTTGTTACATTGCTTACCTGCTTTTAAGTCATCTGAAATAGTGACTCCTAGATCCCTTTCCTCCTCAGTAGTTTCCAGTATAGTGCCATTAATACTATATTTAGCTTTAGGATTTTTGAGACCCAAGTGCATGATTTTGCATTTTTTGGCATTAAACTGTAATTGCCAGACTCTTGACCATTCCTCTAGTCTACCTAGATCCTCAATCATTTGTTTTGCCCCACCTGGTGTGTCTACCCTGTTGCATACCTTTGTGTCATCTGCAAAAAGGCATACTTTCCCTTTAATGCCATTTGCAATGTCGCCAATAAAGATATTAAAAAGCACTGGTCCAAGTACAGATCCCTGGGGTACTCCACTGGTAACATTTCCCTCCTGTGAATGCACTCCATTTACCACAACTCTCTGTGTTCTATCCTTCAACCAAGATCTTATCCATTCAATAATCCTAATATCCAATCCCAAACTTTCAAGTTTATTTAGCAGTCTGCGATGTGGACTGTGTCAAAAGCCTTACTAAAGTCTAGATAAGGTATATCCATGGCTCCACCTTTATCCATCACTTTAGTCACACAATCAAAAAAGTCAATAAGATTCGTTTGACATGATCTTCCCCCAGTGAATCCATGCTGTTTGGGATCCAGTAATTTGCCGGATTTGAGATAATCTACAACTCTTTCTTTTAAGAGTGTTTCCATCAATTTCCCTACTACTGATGTAAGACTCACTGGTCTGTAGTTGTTTGCCTCTTCCTTGCTTCCACTTTTGTGCAGTGGGACTACGTTTGCTCTTTTCCAGTCCCCTGGAATTTCTCCTGTAGCTAATGACTGGTTGAATAATTCTGTCAATGGTGCTACCAGCACCTCTTTAAGTTCTTTTAATATCCTTGGATCTAATGTGTAGAGAAGCTGTATGTGTCTTATACAATGATATTATACTGTTTCACCTCAATTTAAATTGTATTTCTCTTTCATCCACTAGGGGACACTGGAGTCTTATACAGTAGGGGTCTAAAGCTTGCAACCGGAGGTGTGGCACAATGTAAAATTAGCATTGTCTGCACAGCCGGCTCCTCCCCCTTCACATCCCTTCTCCCTCAGTTTGAAAAATTGTGCCTAGGAGGTAACATTACAGAAAACTCAGGCTGCGTCAACCTAATGAAAAGGGGCACAAAAGCCTTTGAATTAGAGAGACAATGATCCCATATAAAGGGATCTGCATCTCTCTATGGAAAATCCGGAGCACAGAGTCAGCATTTCCATGGGCAGTGAGTACTGGTGGGTAATATGGGCCTTAGATAGAAAGGCAGAGGCTATTAGCAGACTCCTTCCAATTCCCACAACTTAAAGTTTAAAAAATGATTATTATTATTATCTGGCCAGTGTGCACGCTGCTGCCTCCAGGCTTCCTGTAACTTATGTCCTGGCAGACTAGCAGCGCAGCTCCCCCGCCGCCCGACTTCTTTTATACGCACAGCGAATGCTCAAACACTCCCTGGCCGGCTTCTACTCCCGCTGCATGTCAGCTCCTCCCCCCCCCCCCTCTACATCGGAGGGAGACGCATCGCGGCTGTCAGCGGCGGCATCCTCACATACAGCGGGGACGCGCACTGACCTCCCGCCACACGCTGAAATGGTTTCTCGCCCTCTCCCACCGCCAGCGGAGGGATACACAGCGCTCCTGTCAGTAGCAGCATCACACACACTACGGGCGCTTGGGAAGTGCGTCCACCGCCCGCTCAGATGATCTCTCGTCCCTTCCCGCCGCCAGCGGAGGGCTGAGGGTGACGACAAAGGGGGAAATTAATAGAAACTGATCCTCTTGCTAGTAAGTCCGGCCTGGGGCAGCCGTTAAGGGGGTAGAGTGACCCTAGGAAGGACCCAGAGAGCCTTAGTAATATATATTTATTAAATAAATGGCGGCCATTTTTAAATGAATAGAGGCGCCAAAAGGACTCTCTCAGGCGTTATTACCTTTAGAATAGACGGGCTTCCTGGCCGGTCAGAGCAGAGGGACGGGTTATTATAATAGAGCAACTGCTCCCTCTACTGGACATTTGTATTTAGGACTCTCTCAGGCGTTATTACCATTAGAATAGACAGGCTTCCTGGCCGGTCAGAGCAGAGGGACGGGTTATTATAATAGAGCAACTGCTCCCTCTACTGGACATTTGTATTTAGGACTCTCTCAGGCGTTATTACCTTTAGAATAGACGGCTTCCTGGCCGGTCAGAGCAGAGGGACGGGTTATTATAATAGAGCAACTGCTCCCTCTACTGGACATTTGTGTTTAGGACTCTCTCAGGCGTTATTACCATTAGAATAGACAGGCTTCCTGGCCGGTCAGAGCAGAGGGACGGGTTATTATAATAGAGCAACTGCTCCCTCTACTGGACATTTGTATTTAGGACTCTCTCAGGCGTTATTACCTTTAGAATAGATGGGCTTCCTGGCCGGTCAGAGCAGAGGGACGGGTTATTATAATAGAGCAACTGCTCCCTCTACTGGACATTTGTATTTAGGACTCTCTCAGGCGTTATTACCATTAGAATAGACAGGCTTCCTGGCCGGTCAGAGCAGAGGGACGGGTTATTATAATAGAGCAACTGCTCCCTCTACTGGACATTTGTATTTAGGACTCTCTCAGGCGTTATTACCTTTAGAATAGATGGGCTTCCTGGCCGGTCAGAGCAGAGGGACGGGTTATTATAATAGAGCAACTGCTCCCTCTACTGGACATTTGTATTTAGGACTCTCTCAGGCGTTATTACCTTTAGAATAGATGGGCTTCCTGGCCGGTCAGAGCAGAGGGACGGGTTATTATAATAGAGCAACTACTCCCTCTACTGGACATTTGTATTTAGGACTCTGCTGCAATGGATTTTCAATGGATTCTGACAGGCATTTTTATGCTTTAGATTTTCAAGGAACTTCTAAACAAAAGATCCCGATAAAATGATGGGAACGACTGGATCACAACCCTGACCTCAGAACTGAAATACAGTTGGGTGTGTGAGGCTGGTGATATTATTATTCTAAATTGTTATTTTTTGTTTTGTGTGTAGTGTTTAGAAAGGTCCAGCTAGGGGGATCCAGAGTACCTTTACTCCCATCACCCGTTACCGTCTTTCTGTTCCTATTATAAAGGGGGGAAGCACTGAGGAGCGCTCTATGGGGTACGGCTTCAAATGTCAAAAGCACTAAGACTTATTATGTTTCCACAAAATGTAGTAAGATGAGCAAGGGTGAGCGGCTCCTGGGTATGCGTTGCCTGTCTTGTTAAGGGCGTCCAGCACGGGAGGAAGGCTCCGCCAAGGTCATGGGAGCAAGCCCTAACAGGTATTTCAAAGGAAATGTCAGAATCCTGCAAACAGCAGTCGGAAAGGACTGAGGGATTCTCAAAGACTATGGAGGAATTTCTGATTTAAATTAATCCCTCCTGCGCAAGCATAAAGAAATGCGAACAAGTCGATTAAGAGAACCATCCTCATCTTACACGAAGGAGGAAGAGGGTCTTATTATAGATAAAGTGGCAAGATACTTAAGTCTGCCTTAGATCAGGAGTTTAGATTCCCTTATAGAAGCGGATATAGAGACCCTAAACTTCAGGAAGTAAGAAGTTAAGGATACAGAGAGTTTTCGATTGATTCGTATCCCACAATCGTTGCCAGTAGTGCTCCCTATTCCTAGAACTCTCCAGACTCAGATGGCGAATTGTTAGGGTCTCCTGCCTCTATGCTGCCACGTCGTCATGGCAACCGGGAGACAAGTGCTAGCGGAGTGGCCTGAGCGCAGCTGATACTCCGGTTCGGGTCTTTTGCTGTGCAGTGGTTATAGGCTTTGTGCACGGCAGGGGATCCGGTGCTGGTTTTTGTGCTCACAGTCTGTGAGGTCTAAGTGGGGCGTGGACAGCACCTGCTATATAAGGCCTCTTCTCAGGTTAAGCAGATGCTGCTGAATCTTTGTTGGTTAGTCAGTTCCTGAAAGTTAGCCAGTACTGTTTAGCTTTGTATTTGTTTGTTGCTTACTGCAAATAGGCCTTGGGATTTGGTACTACAGTCTGCCAATCCAGACCTAGCAGTAAGACTGGAGTCAGTCGTTTAACTTGCTGGGGTTCTTTTGCTACTCTGTGAACTTAGCAAGTTTGCGGCTGTATTCTCAGACTTGCCTGCCAAAATCCTTTCTCACTGTGCAAGGTGTTCTGGTGTCAGTTTAGTGGCAGTAAGCTGAACCAGTGCACTGCAAGTGAGGACTAGGATTGTGGAGACTCTCCTTGTGTCTATTATTCCATCTCTGACCAAGGAGTTTACTGCCACACCCGTTGGTAACCCTTTAGGGTTTTGCTGTTGCCCTTAGCAACAGCATTTCGGGTTCTCTACGTATTAAAACACAACATCTTGCTTCTTTCCATCTGAGCACTCCTAATACTAGGGAGATACCCAGTTTCTTAGCCTCTGGGCTTCTCTGTTCACTTTGTGTTTATTTTGTTACACTATCACCTTCTGTGTACGTAATGTCATATTCCCCAGTCTGTCTGTGAGTTCATTTGTTTTGCATCCCTCTCCGTTCAGACACCAGTACATTCCTGCAGGCACTGGTGTGCATAACACGAATGCTTGGAAGCAGCCTGATAAACGCTTTCAAGTGCCAAGGAGGTTTGAATTTAAGAATCCTTTATCAAAAAGTGTAATGGTTAAATGGCCTACTGGGCATTTTCAAACAAGGCAATGTCACCTAGGCCTAGCGTGACCACCTTAAAGGATATGTCAGGTCGCACACTGCATCAAAAGCAATTTTTGTACCAGCACCTTGTCACATGGACTGGGCGTGAATAGGTAGCATGGAGGAGGTTTCTCAGTAGCAGAGCATATTGGAGAATTAGCTGCTTATCTGTGCCAGGCTTCAAAGGACGCTCATAAAATAACAGTCAGTTATTGCAGGTTTGGAACTAGGAGAGTTAATGGTATCCATGGACATAAGGGATGCATTCCTGCATATCCCGATTTGGACCCCCCACCAAGCTTACTTAAGATTTGCACTGGTGCAGGATCCTTTCCAAATGAAGGGTCCTACCATTCGGTCTATCATCAGCCCCAGGACTCTTTTACGAGGATCATGGCAGTAATGGTGGCAGGATTGAGACGATCTCCTGATCAAAGCCTTCTCTCAAGAACGGCTCATCAAGGATGCTCAGACATCTTATCAACTTCTCATTCAACATGGGTGGATGGTGAATTTCCAGAAACCTAACCTCAGACCAATGCAACGGATTCCATTCCTATATCTCATCTTGGACACAGTAAGGTTGAGGGCTTTCTTACCAGAGAATAAGATCCAGGACCTATAGAGGCTAGTGACTCAGGTACTGAGGACACAACTGTCTCCCTGCACCTCTCTGTGCAACTTCTCGGGATGATGGTGACGTCTTTCGAGGCTCTCCAGTACAGCTGACTTCACTTACGACCATTCCCAATGAACGTTACTGCTCAGGGACCAGGGTAACACTAGCTCCTGCATCGAAAGATCCGATTTTCTCTGACGTCCTAGTGGATGCTGGGACTCCGTAAGGACCATGGGGAATAGCGGCTCCGCAGGAGACAGGGCACAATACTAAAAGCTTTAGGATCAGGTGGTGTGTACTGGCTCCTCCCCCTATGACCCTCCTCCAAGCCTCAGTTAGGTTTTTGTGCCCGTCCGAGCAGGGTGCAATCTAGGTGGCTCTCCTAAAGAGCTGCTTAGAAAAAGTTTTTAGGTTTTTTATTTTCAGTGAGTCCTGCTGGCAACAGGCTCACTGCTACGAGGGACTTAGGGGAGAGAAGTGAACTCATCTGCATGCAGGATGGATTGACTTCTTAGGCTACTGGACACCATTAGCTCCAGAGGGATCGAACACAGGCCCAGCGGAGTCCGGTCCCGGAGCCGCGCCGCCGACCCCCCTTGCAGATGCCGAAGATGCAGAGGTCCAGAAACAGGCGGCAGAAGACTTTCAGTCTTCATAAGGTAGCGCACAGCACTGCAGCTGTGCGCCATTGTTGTCAGCACACTTCACACCAGCGGTCACTGAGGGTGCAGGGCGCTGGGGGGGGCGCCCTGGGCAGCAATGTATAATACCTTTTTTATGGCTAAAATACATCACATATAGCCCTTGAGGCTATATGGATGTATTTAACCCCTGCCAGATCTCACAAACTCCGGGAGAAGAGCCCGCCGTTTTAGGGGGCGGGGCCTATTCTCCTCAGCACACAGCGCCATTTTCCCTCACAGAAATGCTGGTGGGAAGGCTCCCAGCCTCTCCCCTGCACTGCACTACAGAAACAGGGTTAAAACAGAGAGGGGGGGGCACTTATTTGGCGATATGATTGCATATGTGAAAATGCTATAAGGGAAAACACTTGTATAAGGGGTTGTCCCTGTATAATTATAGCGTTTTTGGTGTGTGCTGGCAAACTCTCCCTCTGTCTCCCCAAAGGGCTAGTGGGGTCCTGTCCTCTATCAGAGCATTCCCTGTGTGTGTGCTGTGTGTCGGTACGTGTGTGTCGACATGTAGGAGGACGATGTTGGTGAGGAGGCGGAGAAATTGCCTGTATTGAGTCACTCTCTAGGGAGTCGACACCGGAATGGATGGCTTATTTAGGAATTACGTGATAATGTCAACACGCTGCAAGGTCGGTTGACGACATGAGACGGCCGGCAAACAAATTAGTACCTGTCCATGCGTCTCAGACACCGTCAGGGGCTTTAAAACGCCCATTTACCTCAGTCGGTCGACACAGACACAGACATGGACACTGACTCCAGTGTCGACGGTGAAGAAACAAACGTATTTTCCTTTAGGGCCACACGTTACATGTTAAGGGCAATGAAGGAGGTGTTACATATTTCTGATACTACAAGTACCACAAATAAGGGTATTATGTGGGGTGTGAAAAAACTACCTGTAGTTTTTCCTGAATCAGATAAATTAAATGAAGTGTGTGATGATACGTGGGTTTCCTCCGATAGAAAATTATTGGCGGTATACCCTTTACCGCCAGAAGTTAGGGCGAGTTGGGAAACACACCTTAGGGTGGATAAGGCGCTCACACGCTTATAAAAACAAGTGGCGTTACCGTCTCCAGATACGGCCGCCCTCAAGGAGCCAGCTGATAGAAGGCTGAAAAATATCCTTAAAAACGTATATATACACATACTGGTGTTATACTGCGACCAGCAATCGCCTCAGCCTGGATGTGCAGCGCTGGGGGGGCTTGGTTGGATTCTCTGACTGAAAATATTGATACCCTTGACAGGGACAGTATTTTATTGACTATAGAGCATTTAAAGGATGCATTTCTATATATGCGAGATGCGCAGAGGGATATTTGCATTCTGGCATCAAGAGTAAGTGTGATGTCCATATCTGCCAGACACGACAGTGGTCAGGTGATGCAGATTCCAGACGGCACATGGAAGTATTGCCGTATAAAGGGGCGGTCCATCGGACCTGGTGGCCATGGCAACAGCTGGAAAATCCACCTTTGTTACCCCAAGTCACATCTCAGCAAGAAAGGACACAGTCTTTTCAGCCTCAGTCCTTTCGCCCCCATAAGGGCAGGCGGGCAAAAGGCCAGTCATATCTGCCCAGGGGTAGAGGAAATGGAAGAAGACTGCAGCAGGCAGCCCATTCCCAGGAACAGAAGCCCTCCACAGCTTCTACCAAGTCCGCAGCATGACACTGGGGCCGTACAAGCGGACTCAGGTGCGGTGGGGGGTCATCTCAAGAGTTTCAGCACGCAGTGGGCTCACTCGCAAGTGGACTCCTGGATCCTACACGTAGTATCCCAGATGTACATTGGAAATTCGAGACATCTCCCCCTCACAAGTTCCCGAAGTCTGCTTTACCAACGTCTCCCTCCGACACGGAGGCAGTATTGGAAACAATTCACATGCTGTATTCCCAGCAGGTGATAATCAAAGTACCCCTCCTACAACAAGGAAAGGGGTATTATTCAACACTATATTGTGGTACTGAAGCCAGATGGCTCGATGAAATCTGAAATATTTGAACACTTACATACAAAGGTTCAAATCAAGATGGAATCACTCAGAGCAGTGATAGCGAACCAGGAAGAAGGGGACGATATGGTGTCACTGGATATCAGGGATGCTTACCTACATGTCCCAATTTGCCCTTCTCACCAAGGGTACCTCAGGTTCGTGGTACAGAACTGTCACTATCAGTTCAGACGCTGCCGTTTGCATTGTCCACGGCACCCCGGGTCTTTACCAAGGTAATGGCCGAAATGATGATTCTTCTTAAAAGAAATATGGACGATTTCCTGATAAGGGCAAGGTCCAGAGAACAGTTGGAGGTCGGAGTAGCACTATCTCAAGTAGTTCTACGACAGCACGAGTGGATTCTAAATATTCCAAAATCGCAGCTTTTTCCGACGACGCGTCTACTGTTCCTAGGGATGATTCTGGACACAGTTCAGAAAAAGATGTTTCTCCCGGAGAAGAAAGCCAGGGAGTTATCCGAGCTAGTCAGGAACCTCCTAAAACTAGGAAAAGTCCTGTGAAAAATGGTGGTTTCTTACAAAGCGATCCCATTCTGTAGATTTCACGCAAGAACCTTTCAGTGGGATCTGCTGGAAAAATGGTCCGGATCGCATCTTCAGATGCATCAGCGTATAACCCTGTCTCCAAGGACAAGGGTGTTTCTTCTGCGTTGGCTGCAGAGTGCTCATCTATGAAAGGGCCGCAGATTCGGCATTCAGGACTGGGTCCTGGTGACCACGGATGCCAGCCTGAGAGGCTGGGGAGCAGTCACACAAGGAAAAAATTTCCAGGGAGTTTGATCAAGTCTGGAGACTTCTCTCCACATAAATATACTGGAGCTAAGGGCAATTTACAATGCTCTAAGCTTAGCAAGACCTCTGCTTCAAGGTCAGCCGGTATTGATCCAGTGGGAAAACATCACGGCAGTCGCCCACGTAAACAGACAGGGCGGCACAAGAAGCAGAAGGGCAATGGCAGAAACGGCAAGGATTCTTCGCTGGGCGGAAAATCATGTGGTAGCACTGTCAGCAGTGTTCTTTCCGGGAGTGGAAAACTGGGAAGCAGTCTTCCTCAGCAGGCATGTCCTCCACCTGGGAGAGTGGGGACTTCATCGGGAAGTTTTCCACATGATTGTAAACCGTTGGGAAAAACCAAAGGTGGACATGATGGCGTCCCGCCTGAACAAAATTAGACAGATATTGCGCCAGGTCAAGGGACCCTCAGGCAATAGCGGTGGACGCTCTGGTAACACCGTGGGTGTACCAGTCAGTGTATATGTTCCCTCCTATGCCTCTCATACCAAAAGTACTGAGAATCATAAGAAGGAGAGGAGTAAGAACGATACTCGTGGTTCCGGATTGGCCAAGAGGGACTTGGTGCCCGGAACTTCAAGAGATGCTCACGGAAGACCCGTGGCCTCTACCTCTAAGAAAGGACCTGCTCCAGCAGGGGCCTTGTCTGTTCCAAGACTTACCGCGGCTGCGTTTGACGGCATGGCGGTTGAACGCCGGATCCTGAAGGAAAAAGGCATTCCAGATGAAGTCATCCCTACCCTGGTCGAAACCAGGAAGGATGTAACCGCAAAACATTTTCACCGCATTTGGCGAAAATATGTCGCGTGGTGCGAGGCCAAGAAGGCCCCTACAGAGGAATTCCAACTGGGTCGTTTCCTACATTTCCTGCAAACAGGACTGTCTATGGGCCTAAAATTAGGGTCCATTAAGGTTCAAAATTCGGCCCTGTCGAATTTCTTCCAGAAAGAACTGGTTTCAGTGCCTGAAGTTCAGACGTTTGTAAAAGGGGGTACTGCATATACAGCCTCCTTTTGTGCCTCCAGTGCACCTTGGGATCTCAATGTTGTTTTGAGTTTCCTAAAAGTCACAGTGGTTTGAACCACTCACCACTGTGGACTTAAAATATCTCACATGGAAGGTGACGATGCTGTTAGCCCTGGCTTCAGCCAGGCGTTTGTCAGAATTGGCGGCTTTATCATATAAAAGCCCTTACTAAATTTTTTCATTCTGACAGGGCAAAATTGAGGACTCGTCCTCAATTTCTCCTTTAGGTGGTTTCTGTTTTTCACATGAACCAACCTATTGTGGTACCTGCGGCTACTAGGGACTTGGAGGACTCCAAGTTACTTGACGTTGTCAGGGCCCTGAAAATATATGTTTCCAGGACGACTGGAGTCAGAAAATCTGACTCGCTGTTTAGCCTGTATGCACCCAACAAGATGGGTGCTCCTGCTTCTAAGCAGACGATTGCTCGCTGGATTTGTAATACAATTCAGCTTACACATTCTGTGGCAGGCCTGCCACAGTCAAAATCTGTTAAAGCCCATTCCACAAGGAAGTGGGCTCATCCTTGGGCGGCTGCCCCAGGGGTCTCGGCTTTGCAACTTTGCCGAGCAGTTACTTGGTCAGGGGCAAACGCGTTTGCTAAATTCTACAAATTTGATACCCTGGCTGAGGAGGACCTGGAATTCTCTCATTCGGTGCTGCAGAGTCATCCGCACTCTCCCGCCCGTTTGGGAGCTTTGGTATAATCCCCATGGTCCTTACGGAGTCCCAGCATCCACTAGGACGTCAGAGAAAATAAGATTCTACTTACCGATAAATCTATTTCTCGTAGTCCGTAGTGGATGCTGGGCGCCCATCCCAAGTG